>NW_019416338.1:2172-218755 GCF_000390285.2 Anoplophora glabripennis | reverse complement strand
CACCCCGGTGTCCAAACTTTGCACTTCTTACTCGTACAACAATTTTGGATTTTATCCATGCGCCGCGCTATTAAGAAGTGTGTGTCCAATTGCATAAAATGTTGGCGCGTTTCTCCAAAACCCTATCAGCCTCCAATGGGCGATTTGCCCGCCGCTCGGGTTTCAGAACTTAAACCGTTTGCACATGTTGCTGTAGATTATGCGGGTCCATTTACCATTACTTTAGGAAAAATTAGAGGCGCAAAAACCCTCAAATCGTATATTTGCGTTTTCGTTTGCTTGAGTACAAAAGCAATTCACTTAGAATTAGCTTCAGATCTTAGCGCGGATGCATTTTTAGCTTGTTTCAGACGCCTTTTAGCCCGTAGAGGCAGATGTGAAAAGGTCTACAGTGACTGCGGGACAAATTTTCAAGCAGGCTCTAAATACATTCACAATTTATTCAAAAATGCAGTCGAGAGCAATTACATTCAGTGGCACTTTAACCCGCCTTCGGCTCCGCATTTTTCTGGTCTCGCTGAAGCTGGCGTTAAATCGGTAAAAACGCATTTATATCGTGTAATCGGAGAACAAATTCTCACTTACGAAGAATTGTATACTTTGTTGTGTCAAATAGAGGCACTATTAAACTCCCGTCCGCTGTATCCTCTTAGTAACGACCCTAATGATTTATCAGTGTTGACACCTGGGCATTTTCTTAATTTGGAACCTTTGACAGCACTTCCAGATCCTGATTACACAACTTGCAAATTGAACTCTCTAAATAGATTTGAATTAATACAACGCTTTCGACAAGAATTTTGGCGCAGATACAGGGACGAATATTTGCACCATTTGCAACAGAGGCAGAAGTGGTTAGAACCCACTTCTCCCTCTGTCACCATAAATAAGCTTGTTCTCATAAAAAACGATATAATGCCTCCGCTAAAATGGAGTTTGGGGCGCATTATTGCTCTACATCCAGGTCGAGATGGCGTACCGAGAGTTGCCACCGTCCGAACTCAACAGGGTATTTTTAAAAGACCCTTAGTCAAGCTCTGTCCTTTACCAGAGCAGAATTAGCAAAAGTATATATATATTTTTTAATATACTTTTGGGGGGGGGAGTATGTTTATAAATTTAATTTATAATTCTTTCTTTTTTTTTATATATATATTTTACATTTAATTTGTATTTCTTATTAATATCAAGCTTATTTTTGTTGCTTAATTTATTCATAATTTATTCATAAAATGTCATGTCTTGAATCGGCACGATTCCGCCTGCGCGAGCGAGGAGAAGAAGAAAAGGAAAAACGACATGTAGCAGAAAGCAAATACGCGTATCCTAGGTAAAAGCAGTGCTCGCCTAATTAAAACTTTCGAAAAACGCATAAATACCCAGTGCCGGAGAAAACTCTGAAATCATCGAAGAAAACTACGCCGAAGGGTAAGTGCCGATTCAATTCCATTTCCTTGTTTCATACAGTCCATTTAATTTACTTTTTCTTACACTGAACCAGCGCGTAACGCTAAATAATATGAAATTAATTAACAACAACTAGTTACGGCTTGGTTTTTTTGGCAAAAAACCTAGAGAGGAGAAGTAGCTCCAACAAAAATTAAATAATTCAAGAAAAAACAGTCAAGAAGTAAATTAAAACTTACTAGTAACATCGAAAATCGTTTGTCTTCAAAATCCACATAAAGAAAGTCGACAGTGAAGAAAAATTTTGCAACAAAAATCGGGCAGTATCCGGAGAGGTATTCCAGTGGCCCATAAATGGTACAACAGACATCGTCAGCGTTTCCAACGAGGAAAGAAGTACCCAGTAACCAACAGGTACCTAAAAATTAGAAAAATGAAGTGCACTAAAGTATCAATTCATAGCTATAGCTTACAAATAACAAAATATTAATACAGTATACCTTAGAAAAGGAAAAATTAATATTACATGACTTACCTGAACAAATTTACATACTAGCAATCCAAAAACTAGCTTTAAAAAACTCTAATATTGAATGAGCTCACAACAAGTGTTTAAAAGGGACGGCCATCTTAGTTTTAAACGTCAAATCATGTGAATTAAATTTGTATAATTTTAAGATATGCAATACAATACACGGGCGAGTGGTTAAGGTAGTATCAATCAGAGTTAAAACGGTAAAAATTTTGAAAATAAAAAGGAAAAATACCCAGTCCTTGTATTGTAAAATTTGTTGTAGGATAAGGAAAGGTACAGAAAACCCAAAATATTCTTTATGATTGTTCAACTTAAAAAAAAATTTCATTTATACGAAGTCATTTCTGATTTAAAGCCAACCAGTTGAAAATTTTGTTTTCTTATAATCTTCTTAATGAATTTAAATAAATATTGTATAAAATTGTAAAAACTCTATTTTCTGGCGTGCTGCATTGCGAGTTTATGAATGAATGTTACATAACCGACTCCTGAGATTCAAATTAAAACAAATATCTGAGTGATAGCTAGCAAGGGATAAAAAAAAATTAATATACGAGCTGAATAAAATAAAGGTTTGTATTAAACAATTTACAGTTAATCTAAAAAAAATTCAATTACAGAAACAAAACCAAAAACAACGCAACACTCAATACATAAATTAAATTAAATTAAATTAAATCAAATTAAATTAAATTTATTATAAACCACTAAAACACAAAACTAATATTTTATATAGAAAATTTTCATAACAATATAGAATTCTTAAACTTTCTACAGGGTGTAAGAAGTTTGACTGCCATTACTTCAGCATGAGATAGAGTAATCATAAATGAACAAAAAAGTTGTATATTACAGATTAACAGTTTTCAAAATACAGCGAGTATTAATATTGGGGAGTTTCATCATAACGTGACAACAGCGCTTATAAAATAAAACAAAATGTATCGATTTTGTAGTACGAAGATAGTGTTGTGCTTAAATTTTAGCTCGAATATTAGTAATTACGAATCTCTTAAAACAGGAACTTAACTTTTAATCAAATTATGAATTTGAAAAATATGTAATTAAAGTACCCAAAGATTCACGTCGTTCAAATAATCATACGTATTAAAAATAATTTAGGTACTTACCAGAAAGCAAAAATTCAGTCATCAAAACGCACAGGTATGAAGCAAACTACAACATAAGCTCAAAATGTCCGCCACCATTTTCGACGCACGCACGACACCTTCGAATCCAATTTTCGCGCACTCGCTGAAAAACACCTCAAGAAAAGGAAATAGTGGTACGCAAAAAACACTCAGATACGGTCCGATTCCAGATACCAACTGAATTGCGTATTGATGGCCAGCTTAGTACCTCGTGTTATCCGCCGCGCCGTTGTCACATTGCTCGATATGAATTTTATCGAATTTTAAATTTATTACAACGCTAATTATTTTTTAGAATTAAGCATAAAAAAGTAATAAACATTGTATTTTATGGTATTCTATGCACGCAGTTATGTCAATATTCCTTAATTAATCGAACTTTTTTATCATGTTGGAGATTTTGATATTCATTCATTATGCAAATTTTCAGTGATTACTAAATATATATTGCTGAACCCTGCATTCAATAATCAGTATTTGATTACTGTTTACCCAAATCTACTACAAAATACGGAAAAAATATTTCTGCACAATTCTGTTTAGGTTTATGTCTAACCGGATAGACCGTTTTGGCGATGCGTACCTGTATATTAGGATCTCTGAAAGCATATAATAATATATAAAAACGATTAAATGGAAAAGATTTTGGACCATTTATTTACTAACTTATAGTGTCTGTAGACCTATTCTGGTCTTTTCGATTATAAAAAACATGGGACGTTGCAGTTCCAAGAAACCATTTCTGTTCCCTTTGCAACTTTTTTTTGTGTAAACGCGATACTGTATGCTGAACAAAAAGACAATTTTTTAAGAAGCTTTTCAATGATATATCATAAGTATAGAAAAGTTTCGGTAACGTGTTGAAAGAACACAAGAGAAAAGAAAATTTCAAAGAATGGTTTCTCGAAAGCGTTATATTAAAACAAAAATCTGAGTTCACATTGAAATTCTTTGCAAAATGTTGGTACCACAAAATTTTTACGAATATCAAAAATTTGTTAATTTCTTTAATTTTTCGAAAACCAATGCCAAAGCATATATTCTCTACCCACATTTAACCGTATTTCTGCCTGTTATTATTTGCGATATTCCAATATAAGTATCTCCAAAATGGCCTACCCCGTATGCACTTATACTAATCAATTTAAACTTAACTATAAATAAATTATAAATATAACTGATTAGATGTGAGTATCATAACATAAAAATGAAAGTATTACGAACCCGCACAAATAAAAAGTCTTGTTCTTTAAAATTTTCAAAATCCAACTTTAATTTAAATATTAAAAAAATATATTACACCCTCTGTACCGACATGGATTAATAATCGAGAAGATCAAGTTGATTTTATTGATTCCTTCCGAGTATTAGATCATATTTTTCACCGTGCCAACAGTTTTCTAAAGCCTGAGTGTCATCGTAGGAGGGTGAAAATTACTTTTTGTCACCGCCTCCACCCTTATATTTACATACCGGTGTCATTCTGCAAAACGTCAGCTTTCTGCTTTACCCTCTTTATAAAAACTTATTATTTTTAAGTGATACGGGTCTTACATCTCAGTGTTGATTATTTCATAATTGATTTCAATATTTAATTGAATGTTTAATGTCCATACAGTTGTTCTGTCGGCATTTGTAATGGATTTTATATCGACAGTTTTTCTATAAATTATTATTATTCATAAAAACGTTAAACAAGTGTAACGAGTAGTTAGTTATTAGTTATCTACAAGGTGTTCTAATTTTCATTAATTTTTGTTAATTTCTGTAGTATCAACGAAACAGTTGAATTTTTTGTTTTTATATGAATGAAAATTGAATTTTAATCTTTTTTCTTATTATTAAAACGAAAAATAACAATTTTTAACCAGTTCAATAGGGCAAAGTAATGCAGAATTTTAATTGGGCGCCATTATCATTCCGAAGAGTCAGCAGCATTGTTCAGGGTCTCATGTTGTAGTAAACACGTTGCTGTTAGACAAAAAGGACGCTATACGACGGATGAGCTAGTGAAGATTGTGAAAATTCATTACAAATACGGAGAGTGTGTAGCTGAGACTGTGCACAAATTACATGGAATTTTCGGTAGAAGGCGCGCTCCATATTAAACAAGTGTGAAAATGTTAGTTGCCAAATTTGAACAAACCGGTTTGGTTTCATGCAATACTATCATTGTTTTCCCAAGGATGTACGCATTATTTATATAATTTTGCTGTTTCTAAGAAAAGATTTGTAATACTGATAGTGTTTCCATAAATTATATTATATTTTAATAACACATTTACGTACCGCAGAGGACAACAAAATCTTTCCAATTCAATGTGGTGAATGTTGAAATTGTATCCATTTAAATCTGAGGACAATTTGTTATTTTCAATATTCTTTCTGTTTCTAAGTTTCATAAAAAAAATAGAATATAAATATTATTCTTTTTGACGCATAAGCAAATTAAAAATACAGTTATTAGGACTGTAATTTCATTCTATGCAAAAAGAACATAAAAGTATGTATTTAAAATAGATTAGCTGAATAAAGTGAACTTTCCACAGCAGAGCATATTAGAAACATTTTATTGTCCTCAGCTGTACATACAAAGATCATTTAATTATAGTGTAGGTGAATAAGTTTCAGATATCAAGATGTATCTATCCTTTTTATTCGTCGAAAATATGAGAAAGGAGTATTCTGATCTTTGGGGACTGTAAATAATATCCTGTTATCTGACAGTGCTAATAAAAAAGCTAACATCAGCATACATGCATTCAGATGGGATATTTACAAACTTCGATAGAAACTAAGAACACAGCAAAGATAAACTATCAAATATGGGAATATGTTGCCGAGACGTGAAATATGGGCGTTGTTGATACATCCCTCCTATTCTCTGGTCCCGCATTCGTCTCTATTTTCTTTTATTTCGACCTGGATTTTATTACTGTGATATGAAGAGCATGACGTTTGTATTTATTTTTGATGAATACAAAGGTGAAAACATGTTTTCCCCAAAACTCTTTTTGAATCTAACAAATTTTTCAGCTTGCAATGAATTAAAAATGAAATTGCCCCAAAAAACATGTTTATACTGTACCATCACATTAATGTTTTCTGTTCACAGGTACATTCATTTGATGAAAAAACTAGTTAATGTAATATTATGTTTAAAATTACCTTCTACATTGAATAGATAAATAAAATCTGCCGATACCGCTAGTCGAAAATAATTTTGTAGAAACATTACCTACAGGCTGTTTTTGAAATAAGTGCGTTCATTCAAAGGGGTAATAGAGGTAATCATTTTCTTTAAGCAGCCAGTGATTAAAAACATAAAGTATTCCAAAACAGTAATCAAGAATTATGAAACCTAGGCTAACACTGCATTGCTTCAACTGGGTTAAGTTCAGTGTGGTTATTTGTACGAGTTCTCGTCGACTCTACATTAGTTTACTTTCGATTAGTTTTATTTCAAAATTCCAAATCAAGAATTAGCAGATATGATATTAATTACGAGCAGTGTGAAGTTTAAATATGACCTGCTTGCAAATTTATTATGCTTGCAGTAAATTTTAAATGTAGTTTTCTTGCATTTTATTTCTGCAGCATACTTTAGGTTTTCGAACGTAATTAGAATGAGAGTAATGCCCTGTATATTTAGAAAATTTTTACAGTGCACATTTTTTTATAAATTTTTCATTTTAATATATTTTTTAAGATATAAAATTTAATTTAGTGTGATCATTTCTCTAAATTGTTTCTTTAAACACTAAATTTATAAAATTGTAGTTTTTACAAAAATTCATTAATAATAATCCATTATTGAATTTTACAATCAAAACTCCACTTAATATTTAAATATCAAATATGTTCGATATAAGAAAATTTTACAGGTTATAACTAAGTTATAAAAAATTATAGTCTTCGCAAAATTTATTAAAAAGTAATAATATTCATTAATCTCAGAATCAATGAATATTATTATTTAAATTTTATTTAAAATGTAAGGTGTGAGAATGCCATAATTATTTATTATTCAGTCGGAAAATTTTGAGAAAAGGGTACCATAGAGATTGCAAGCACGTAGATACTGTACCAAATATAAATATTTTCCAGGGAAGGCATTTCTGCAAGACTGGCGTTTTATAGACAAGAAATCTCACTTTTAGCAACTCAATAATTATGATTAATTTATGTGTTAATAATATTGTTCTGCGAGATGTTATTATATTTATAGTATCGTACACGATTTTCTGTAGGATTCAACAGGCTTATAAAGTTCAGAAAATGTAAATATAAGAAGTAAAATATTATTTTTCTTATTGTAAATGTATTTTTAGCTTGTAAACAGTCTGAAGAAAACTTGTATAACAGTATCTCTTCACAGTGAAGGGATATTGTTTCTAACTTGCTTAGATTTTCTAAAACCTTCGTCAAAAGACTGATATAAATTCACGGAAAATTACGTATAAAAGCGCCCCCTTAAGCTAATGTTAAAGGTCGTCAGTATCACTTACAACCTGTATTTTAGATAATGGTTGTTAGGGATGTTTACGTGGGTTGTGCGGTTCAAGTAATTACATTTGGGTAAATGTGTATGTAATTCAAAAATACGTAGTCCCAAGAATTAGCTACTTTAACATATTGGACGTTCAATCAACTAATTACACAAGAAACGAGCCAGACATTTTTTTGCTGATCTTGATAAAAAGAGCGCTGTACATAAAAAAATTGTATGGCCACAAGCTACATTTCTGCTGATTTTAAATTTGTTAGCAAATACAATTTTTCAGGAAAAAAATTTCATTTAAAAATGCGGCTTACAGTGTTTCGTTTCTATGACACTGGGTGTTTCTTAAAATACCAAGAGACAATAAAGGAGTATTATTCACTTTTGGATGATAATTGCAAAAAATACATGACATTCAAAAAATTAGGTATAAAAAGATATTAAAACAATTTGAAACAAAATGAATCAAGCCATATATGAGAAATAAAAAAAAAACAGTTGAAAAATGTATGTTATATCTATATGAAGTTTTCCTATTAAAATAATTTGACGAATTATTGTTTTAGACTACTCAGGAGTATTATTATAGTCAACATATATCTGTTTTAGTCGTACGAAAAATATGTGTGTCCTATCTCATGCTGATAATTGTATTTACGTTTGCACTGTACACTAGAGCAATATGAATATTCATTAGTTTTAGAACACGGCTTTGATTTGTTATGATTCTAACATAGTCCAACGCTATTTTGATATAGCGTGGAACACAATCAAATTATTCGAGAATATATTTTATGGACCTGTAAAACCGGCTGTAAATACCCGAATATTTAAAGAAGGAAGTACGCCACTTTTCTGAAAATTAAATTGTTCCAATTTACATTCTCGTAAAATCTGAAAATATATTGAAATCACAAGGAATGCTGCATTTTACTTTTAATGTATATTTCGTTAAGTAGGTACTGCCAATGTCAAATTGCTATAGTCCAATGCTGTAAATTCGAATTGAAATAATAAATACGATAAAATTTATTACATAAGTATTTGAAATTCAAAGATTTGCCTGTAAACAATTTATTTTATTATTACTAATACTAAAATAGCATTAAAACTACTGTATGAGAGATTGTAGCGATGGGTTTTTCAATTTATTTGATCAGTTTGATATGTCGGTTGTATCCATTGAAATTTATTTCTATAAGCATAAAAAAATGTGTGAAGTGATATTTCTTCTATATCACATAATGGAAAAATTATTGGGTGTAGAACTGAGAGTACTTGACTGCTTAGCTTTACAATAAAAAAATCTTAAACGATTAAAATATGAAAAAGTTTATTTCTTAAAGAAAAGTGGCATAAAAATCTCGTCTTAGTTTTTTCTCTAGTTTATATATTATTAATTATTAAGTATTAACTAAGTATTAATTATATTATTGTGGAGTGTAATAAATAGTTTTATTTTTATTTTAATTTGATATTTTATAATTCAGCTGTTTTAACCCATATTTTGGATATTTAAAATTTATAATAGGTTTGTAATGTAAAAATATGCATATAGGAAATCTACAAAAATGCTGTCTAAATATGTATTTATTGTGAACATAACTACACGGAAAGAACAACTTTTGTGAAAAATCGCTATTTACATTGTGACTATTTTTACAATTATTGCAAAATTATTACCAACAAATTGTAGATTTTCTCAAATTTTCAAACAATGATGTATGCAAATTTGATGCAATCTATTCCTGATAAGATTTTATGAATAAATCTGTGAATTTTTGAGACAGTGCTGAGAGTAATAAAGAAAATATGTATTTTAAATTCTATGTGTACTTATGTATAAAATTCGAAGAAAATTAAATGTAAATGTAAAAATATTTGAAATAATTTCCATTATTACTCCTATCGTTCATTATTTGTGTTTATATAAATTTTTATTTGTAAATGAGTCAAATGACCCTTTACATTTACTTGTGAGCTCGTTTACACCATTTAAAACTTGTAAAGTTAATGTATTGTCTACTCTTGAATTATCAATATTACTTTCTTGTTTACTCTGATATGTGAGTATCTCTGTTTGTTTCCCAAATTTTATCTGCTATATCTAAAATCTCATTGACTAACTTTTACTGATACTGCTATAGCTACTGAAATAGTTTTTGCTAATCGTCTTTTCCACAATTTAAATAGTAATTCTTGACTGACTACTGCTGATCCCCCCACTGTCGTTGACATATCTCTAAAAAAATCAGAGGGTTTTCTATCTTCTATTTCTGAACCTTATAATAGTACATCTAAACGCTGCTTCTCACTAGTAGTTAGCTTATTTGATTTTCTCCTTTAAATGTACATATAAATTATTATTTGGAGGGTTTTCAATAATATCATTGTATAAGTATCGATGATATTTGACATAACTTCTAAAGGTGCAATGATGTTATCATATTTAATCATATCTGATTTAATCTTGTTTAACGCAAATTGGGCTTCTACTTGATAAAACCAAATTTCTGGGTTACTACTCCAAAATTTAGTTAATTTTAATGATGATGAAACTATTTGATTCGTCTCATTTGGACATGTGATTGACAGTACTATCAACATCATGTTATTAAATTAATTACATCTACTACTGTTGCCAATATAAATATAAGTTACTTTAGTTAAATTTCAAATGCCGGAGTATGGGAGTATTATTGTTTGCAACTTACACCCATTATTGCTTGCTGAAATCCGATATGATCTTCTTCACGACCACGAATAACTCGGTTCCTTTTCTTGACTCTTGCTTCTCCTTTTGAGTTCCTTGCTCCTCGCTCTTCTTGATTTTACAGATGATGACTTGAAGCTGACTGCTACTCCGCCGTCCTTCTAGTTTTCGTCCGAACTCTTCAAGCTGAAGATGGTTACTGCCACTGCAGCTCCTTATTGCGGCCTTTTGTCTCTCGTTCAAAATTTTGTTAGTTTCGATCACGAGTCACCCATTTTGCAGCCTTCGTGTGGGATAAATTAATTACATCATTTGGAGAACATATTTTTATTTACATACGTTTCCAAGACTTTTAAAACTTGATTTCTAGATTATAAATCCAAATCACAATCTTAATAATAGTATTATATCCTTGGATACCCAACAATAATTATTGGCGATTTCCATTTAAAACTAAGAAATATTGCATATAGACAAGTGGAGTTAAAATCATTCGTCACTAGAATTTTCCGAAAAATTTCTGTTCGACTTTATGTTACATGCTATAAAAAGAACCTTTTCCACTGAAATCATTCATAAGTCTATTGTGGATTTTTCATGACCTTAAGAGTTCCTTATCTAACTTTAGCCTTCTGATTAGCCTCCACAGCTTTGGTAATGTATCCATTACTTCAGTCGTTTCTCTTTCAAACAGTAAACTTCTGTCTTCTCTCCCTCCTGGCAACAATAATACTTCGATGTCCAGTTACTAGTACTAGTGTCATCTACGACTTCAGTTTGGTTGGTTCACTGCTAACTACTGCTAACTAGAAAAAAAAATTAAGTAGTCTCTTTAAGAATTTCTTGGTTTGCTCTGAGTAACGCCCCAGGACACTCTCCTGTAGAGCTATAGGCGACCTCAACCTTGCTAACTCACCAATTTTTTCAACCTTTTCCTTAACCCCATATACTCTGGTTCCAATTATTGTATCTATTTTTGAGCTCTCCTTATGTCCGACTATACCAGGTTTAATATAAAGACCCAAAATACCCTTTATTTAGTGCTTTTTTTTCCTAAAGGATATTTTGAAATCTGTAATTCGAGTCTAAATGGTTAGTTGACAGTATCTTGCAAGAATGATCCTGTAGTAAAGCAGATCATCGCTTTAACTTATTCAATAGGTATCACTGAAAACATACCTTAAGTATAAGTTGCCATAGCAAAAAGGACCTTTAGAGAAAAAAATATTCATTACTGAAGCACTAAAAATTTGTCTTAACAATTCTAATTGCCATGAAATGGAAATCTCGTGCAGGAAAGACAATGCCCATTAAATATAATTGTGACTAATATCCATTGTTTGTGGAAAGAGCACAATTATATATTATACAGGCAGTGCTTTGGTCGGACTTAGGTATATGTAAAAAAATACAAGCGTGTGAGCGCAATCAACCCCGGCAGGTTTTACATCCCGTCATTTTCTCATTCCCATCTGACCGCAGTGCAATAACGCTTCCAGGGTGAGGTGGGTGCGAATAATAACGCCGAGACAAATATATAAGGGCTGGAAGATAGGGATCGTAAAATATATCAAGGCGTGCGTCTGTTCCTAGTAGGACTTAGATTAAGAACTAATGCGTTTCAGGAACGACTTTCTTCGTATAACACAGGATCCCTGAAGTATAATTGAGGCCGTTTCGCATTTGTCTGCGAGAAGATATATTTTCTGGAAAGATTGATTATATTACTTTTTAAATAGTACTTTTTGCTTAAATAAATACAAATGAATCTTTTGAGTCAAATTTCTGTTTGTTTCATTATACAGGGTGATTCAGTCATAATGTCATTAATTTTAATCACGTATTGCCTAATAGGCCTAATAGACACAAAGTCAAAAAAAATTTACTCGACCTTTTGAAAAATAAGTAAATTTCCCCTTCCACTAATTTGGTGCCCTACTTCGCGACGTGGGACACGCCGGCGGATTTAGACCGTTCCAAGATTGAAGCGAAACAGCTCTACAATTTTCCAATTGGTTTCAATATGAAAGTGCAGCGAATCTTAAAACTTTAATAACAAAGTACTATGGACTCATGTATGAATGTTTTTTTAGCTGTAGTGTTATTTTAAATAAGAAGATACCATACTCTTTGAAAAGCAATAAGTCACAATAAAGTATACGTACTACAAACAGAATAGTTAATTGAACATAATACTTAAATATTCATCATATTCAATTATTAACAATCATTAACGATCTTAAAAATACTAAATTGTATAACCTAACATTCAAAAACAATTATTATTCTTATACATTTGATTTTATTAAAAAATAAATAATATTTGTTAATATTTAAATTGTAACAAAATATCTTATTCACTCATACGTCTAGCTAAAAAGTTGTCTTTATTTGATGGAACTCCCTACATATTAAAAAGGCATTGAAAGCTTGGTTAATGACCGCATATTACGGTAGATCAAGATGCACTCTTGATAAATCTTTGTGGGTCAGTTGTCAGGAGCGCTCCGAAAAGGGTTTAAATAATGACTTGGAAAATAATCTTAATAACGGGCAAAAAATCTAACAATAATGTTTTAAAGTTTGTATCTACATAAATAATACTAGAAAAACTGATTCAAATTTCACAAAGTTTCACAGCTAGGCATTATGGAAAAGTATATCCCAATCGACATCATCCAAAAGGAAGATTTTTTAAAGTTTACTTTAATACTTAAGAGAAACGGGAAAGTTTAAGTTACAAAGGGTGGGTCAATGTGAACGCTCATGGCCAAATGAAGAGAAACAGATTTTGAAATGTTTAAAACGATTTTAAGTACGGACACCAGAATAATGTGGAATTTCGAAGTCGGCGGAATTAATTTATTGATGTACTCGCATTTACGTACCAGGAGTTCGAAATAAGTATATTTTTTTTTTGAATCGAGTAAGTCAAGAAAACAATAAAGGTTCTTTTTGTATAAGATTTACATTACATTTACATATAACGGAGTGACTAATGTTCATAATACTTATGGGTCTATGAAAATCCAACAACATTCATAGAGACGCACCATCAAGTGCATTTTAATGTCCATGTATCATTGGGAATAGATGACGATTTTATTTTGGATCCGGTTTCTTGCTACCTTTTAAGTGTTTTTAGTTTTAAAGTATACATACATGTAGTTTTCCCAGTGTTAGTGAAATATTTTTTGTTATTCATTCTTATTTGTGTTTCTTATTTTTTTCCATTTTTTGTTATTTTGTTATACTAGCGCTGCAAAGTGAATTAGAAAAGCAGTTTCATGCGCTCGCAGAAAAGGTAATTTATTTATTTTTATTTTTTTGTAAATCCTTTCACTCACCCTCCACTTCTATGGATCAGGACTAATTTTCGAATTGAACCCATAATTTTATATTGGCGCAAAACTATGGTATTGATTTTGTTTTGATAGATGTAAACGCTAGGCTCCAGAGGATTAGGCAGCATTAACAAAATATAGCCAGCTCAGTTCCCGAACTTAAATCCTATCGAGCACCTTTGGGAGATTCCAAAACGTTGCAAGTTCAGCTATAGACGCAACATGAACATTTAAATACCCTAACAGAACAGTGGGAACGAATTTCGATGGAAATAATCTGATAAGCGTTGGCTTAATCCATTATTTTAATACCTAAGTATTGTTGAGTTTTTGTCATTTGTTTTTAAAATCAATATTTGTTCCGCTTCTTGAAGTAATCGTTGTTTAATAAAACTAAAAATGTATCCATTAACAATACAAAAGAACATACTTATTAAATTGCCATATTTGATTTAGAACAAAAGAACAAAAAATCCACGAAAACTCAAACAAACAGAGTAATCGGGAAATCCACTGACTTGAAGAGTGAACTAAATCGCACTGTTCCCTTTCTCCCCTTGTATAACGCAAATATCTGTTATAATGATGGTACGATATTACAATAATTCTAAAAGTACTGATGTTTTGGGTTTCCTACTTCAGATTTTGAGTACTTTGCACTAAAGAAAAAAAACGACATATTTTAGAAAATTTTCAAAAATATTATTTTTCTTAACATAGACAAATATTTAAATCAACTTATTTTAATATGTTCTTTTATTTACCATTTGAGGTGATTTATTCCAGCAATGTATTATATATTTTTTTATATTCTAATTTCTGATTGGTTTCATCACAATAAAAGTACCCGGCCTTCTAAGAAGAACTTTTCTACTTAGAAGAATCAATCGATACTGCATGTGATTTGTCTTTTTTTGGAATCTTCATATTAAAATTTCTTGATAATATGTGGGAATTATATATCAGAAATATCGGTCTATCCTTAAAATTTATACATTACCCTTTCTGTAACAAAACCTTTAAGAAAAAAATCTATTTCGTTCAAATTTCTCCTCGCTATAACTGATGAAGTGTAAAACTAAATCGATTGGAAATGTCCCTCTAGCTTATCCATTTATCATGCTTTAAGAAACATATACAGTTTCTGAAACATTTATTTAGTATTAACTTCTGTTGAAACTTTCACTTAGAATTTGAAGCGTCATAGCTTCCATAAAAATTACAGGTGGTTAAAATATTTCAAATCTTCAAAGTATAGTTATTAAATGAAGCATTAAAATAGTATAAGTATCTAACTAACTAGTATCTAGGTGTTATTTTACACCTCTATAATCACCTATATAAAAAGTTTATTTTTTCGTCAAAATCCTTCGGATATGCAAGTTCTAAATAAACTGGTCGTTACATTTAATTTTTTACAGAAATTGGGATTGTATTAATGTAGTTGATGATATTTTCTTAGAATAATTACCTTTAAAAGAGTAAGAATAAAAAAATAGATCAATGAATGAGTGTGATTGCTCTATTCCTGTACTATGTGCCTTCACAACATATGGTACTATGGAGTTAGTTGTCCTCGAAAGAAGAAAATTGTATTAGCAGGTGCCAATTCAAATGACAACAAGGAATGGTTTACACATGAACTAAAACAACAAAACTTATATCTAAAAAATGTATTTTGGCTCTCAGTAAATCTAAATTCACGTGAAATTAAGGTAAAATATGAGAATGAAAAAAAAAATTACAGAAAAAATATAAATATAACTAAACAAACCTATTACAATAATAAAATAAACAATTCAGCAAACAAAATGAAAGAAACTTGGAGCATTGTCAATAAAATTTTAGATAGGAATAATAGGGACCAAATCATTCTCAAGATTAATGATACCATCATAAGTGACTGTAATAAAGTTGCCAGGGAATTTGGATGTCATTTTTCTACTGTAGCACAAAATAAAATTAGAGACCATTTTGGGTCAAATCTTTCTTTACCCTGTACATTAAATGATAACCTTGTAAACTCAATGGTTTTTTATGACGTTGCAGTGGAGGAGGTGCTTGTCATTATTTCACAACTTAAAAATAAAAATTCAAGCGGTTATGACGGCTTAACAGCTAAATTAATTAAAAATATAGAGAACAATATTCTACAGCCAGTTGTTTATCTCATAAATGAATCAATTAAAACCGGAATATTTCCTAACTGTTTTAAATTGGCAACTGTTATACCCCTATTAAAGAAAGGTGATCCTAAAGAAATGGAGAATTACCGACAAATTTCTTTGCTGAGTGTTTTGTCTAAAATACATGAGAAAGTAGTATATAACAGAATAATCAACTTTGTTGAAAAAAATAATCTGCTGACTGCATCCCAGCATGGATTTAGGTCTAATAAATCGGTTGAGACGGCATCTTGTCACCTTCTCAAATATGTGTATCAGTGCTTGGATGCTGGTAAGTATGTGGTTTCACTTCTGTTTGATCTCTCCAGGGCGTTTGACACTGTCGATAAAGAGATCTTGAGCCAGAAATTATACAGTCTGGGTATAAGAGGTAGCATGCTTGCATGGCTGACTTCATACATGGAAAATAGGTCTCTGGTAGTCAATATAAACGAGAAAAAATCGGATATATATGCGGTTGCACTTGGAGTACCTCAGGGTTCCGTACTAGGTCCATTACTGTTCATGCTCTGTGTCAATGATTTGCCAACATACATTGAGCATGGTCATGTAACAATGTTTGCTGACGACACAACGGTTACTGTATCAGCAAATACACCTGAGGAGGTCCGAACAATTATATGTAATGTGGTAGATTCAATGAGTGTATGGTGCCATAGAAATAAATTAATCCTAAACACCAAAAAGACGGTATACATTAATTTTCATCTTCAAAGGCCCCTACCTGCAAACCTCATGTCTGATGAAGGTACCATGTCAGATTCGGTAAAACTTCTGGGCACCATCCTTGATTCTAGGCTCTCCTGGCATAAGCATGTTGGCCATGTTTGTGGTCAGTTAAATAAAGCATTCTTTGCAATACTGCAGTTAAAGCATACTCTTGATCAGGCGGGTTTAGTTAATGTTTATTATTCCATGGTATACAGTCACATAGCGTTCAACATTCTCGCTTGGGGTAGAGGTAGTGAATGGGAAAGAGTTTTCATATGTCAAAAAAGAATTATTAGACTACTTTTCAACTTGAAGGTGAATGAGAGTTGTAGGAATGTGTTTAAGGATAAGCAAATTCTCACAACGCCCTCAATTTACATCTTAAGATGTCTAATTTTTACAAAAAATAATCTAAGTTTTTTTAATAAACGGACATATTTTCACAACTATATGACCAGACATGGTGAGCTGTTGAGTATTCCTTCTCACCACACAAGTGCTTTTAAAAAATCTTCATATTATAATTGTGTAATTTTATACAATGCTCTTCCTAAAGAAATTAGATGTATACGTGATTATAGAAAATTTAAAAACAAAACTAAAGAATTTTTGTCAGTTGGAGGTTTTTATAGTGTGGAGGATTTTATAAGTGGTAAATGATGCTAACTGTGGTTTTTTATTGTCACTATCGATGTATGTTGTCCTGTTCTTTTTCTTTTTAATATACTTGACTTGCCATGTGTACAAATTTGTATCTTTGCCTGGTCAAAAAAAAAGAAGCTTTTCTAGACAAAATGTTTCTATACTTTACATGAATATTTTAGACCTTGTAATAGACCCATCAAAGATTATGTATTTAATTATAAGTGTTCGTTTGTGTTGTATGTTTGTCATTCTGTACTCCTGTGTAAATTGTCGTTTATACACTATTTTTATGACTTATCCTATACATTGTAAAATGTCATAAAGGACAAATAAATATTATTTTGTCATTCATAATTGCAACATACAACATACTAATATGCCACGCCCTCTCCCATGTGTATATTTCACTTCTAGGCTAACTCTTGTGGTTGTTAAAATGTGGGTAAAGCTAATATTATTATTATTTAAAACAAATACAAAATATGTATAAAAATATTAGGATATGTAAATTATGAAAATTTTGCTAGATGTAATATACACAGTTGCATGTGTATTATACCCCTCCAACGTTTACTGTAGGTGTGTTTGTTCCAAGTTTAATAAAAGTTAATAATACCCTTTTAATAGAGCAGGTGCAGCGCTCTGTGACCTTTTTGGTACTTTGGATGTAACTTATGACTTCCTACAGAGCAGGGAAGCCCTATTTGGTTTGCAGATTAACTAGTTTTCATCAACCACGCCCCATTAAAGCAGCATCCTTCTTGTGCTCGGTTCATAAAAATTACTTGTCGTTAACGGTGGAGCTTCGAATCTGTGCCGTGCCTTATATTAAGTTTTATAAATGATATGAAATTGGATGAGTGGATACCAAATATTCAAGGAAGATACTTTTAATCGTTAAATGTTATAAAACTTGTATGAAATTTGATTAGTATATTTATGCATATCTGTGCATAATAAATTCGTTGTAATATGAACCGTAAATTACAGTTAGATGCTGTTTACAGGTTTAGATGACACTTGGCATGTTTTATTTGTTGTATTTAATATTAATCAAATTACTCATAAAAAGTTTATGTAAAATTACACACATTATTTATTTTGATGCCACAGAAGGTATAAAAAAAATTACAAGTAAAATTAGGTTAAGCATGTAATTTTAAACTTTTTATGTAATTCCCCTAAAATGTAAATTCACATTATCAATATATGCATAAATACTTAAATATTTTTCCAAGACAGGTTACGATCTATTTAGTGGAGGGAAAATAACATTAAATAAATTTAAAAAGATTTATTAATGCAGTAATTGACACATATTGTCTAAATTAAATTACAAATTTGTGAATTATACCTAAAGATAAATAATTCAGAATATTATGTATTTAGACCAACTAGTTAAACAGCTTTCTTAAAATCATAGTACACTGAAATACTTGGTATAGCAAGATTAAATGAACGAAGTCAGTAAAATTGAAAATATATGTATCTGTGTAGGGAGGTTCCCTAATTGTTTAAAGCACAAAGTATCTATTTCATTTTACGCACCTTTTTTGAGCGACGTTTCAATGTTTAAATTTAAAAATGAGGTACCAAATACGCTTTCATACTCTCGAAAACCTTATAAACCTTGAATTAATCTTAGACCTCTTTAGTTATAAGAACTAATTAGATACACAATATGTACTTATCTAAAACAAATACATTTTCTTCCATGAAATTGACTTCTAATTTAAAATAATTAAGTACAAAGAAAAACATGCTTCATGAATTTTCTAGGAAAAGTTTTACTGCGCTCTTCATGTGAATGGAGACTTTCTAGTTGAAAATTTTTCCCTAGTTCTCGTTCTCGCATTAAGGTGCATTTTGAGGTATAATCTTTAAATCATTTCGATAGCAATGGCCATTTTTTGAGTACATTACACAGAAAACGGAATATAGTGTAAGTAAAACAATAAATAAAATAGGCCTTAAATAGTAAACTACAATCTGGACGTCTGTATAAAAGTTCGGTAAAATTGAGTATGGTTGTTTGTATGTAATTGATGTTTTTCATACTGTTCAATAACTTTAAATTAATGTATACCGAGAGATTTATGTAATATACACACAAGTCGTATTATTTACATACCTCAGTATTTATTTAGTTAGGTTAGGTTAGTTAAACCACTGTGCTATATTATTACGGCACAAATGAATCTAAACATGCTTAGTGAAAAACCAGCATAGTTCTCTATACCCATGGGCAGTAGCGCCATACCGGGTGATTACATAATTAATCTGGTCCTGTAAATTCATACTTTTAATCCTATATTTACATCAAATATGGTAAAAACACATAAATTATTAGGAATAACACATTTTAAAATGTAAAAGGTAAGAATACATTGCAAACAAAATATACACACAAACGTGTATCGTGTATGTTCAAGTCATTTACATTTTTTGTGTATAGAAACTATTATAAATATGTAAAAATACTATGTGAATTTCAATAATCTTTATCAGTATACATTGCAATTTACACAATGCTTTGGCATCACCATAATATGACTGTTTTTATCTTGAATATTTTTATATTGAAGAAAACACTTAAAAAAGGAAGAATTAATTTAATTAATACTTGATTTAATGTGATTTGATGCTTAAATTATTGTTTAATTTTTAGTTAATTGCAATTAATAATAGAGATAATAACGCGAAAGAAGAAGCAAATTTTTCAGGAAAGATGGGAGATTTAAGTAGACATCCTTTAACATAGCTGGCAGTTCATGCAGGGTGTTTCAAATTTCGGAGAAAATAACTTTTTCTTTTCTTCACCTTATATATCCTGAAAGCTAAAATTTAGATAAAAACTTCTGCATTAGGGACATACTGAAGAATAAACCTATAATCGGCGCGTTGATTCTGGTGTGAAGTGTACATTTTTGATGACTGAATACCCGTTGCTTCAAAACAACCAATAAATATAGTAGTGTATGATTTCCTACATATTAAGGAGGTTCGATACCAAAAGAAAAATGGTAAGAATGTTTTAAAAGCAATTGAAATCTGTTAATAAATATGCAAACTGACTTGTGTAACAATATTAGATTGATTGATATCGTAGTTTTTTTGAAAAATGAATTTAAAAATTATGCTCTTTTACACAGGCTCTTATGGGAGTTGGGAAAAAACTTTAATCAAACGTGAATATTGCTCTTAAAAATGGTTAGGATCGGGAAAATAAAATTGTAATTGAAGAATTAAATATTACTAAACATTTTAAAACAATAAAAATATGCACTTACCATGTAATTATTGAGATAATGGAATGAATAGATAACGTTTTGACAAATTTGAACAAACATCTGATCCAATGAAAGGAAATATGGCAACACTGTATGCTGTATTTAATGCTTGGACGGATGCGTTATATTTGAATAGCTCAATTATAGATTATAAAATTATTCCAGTTGAAAATATATGTAGTAATAATTAATATTAAATAAATTTTTCGTGATCTAAAGCAATATACTAGCAATTTGAAACAAAAATTGAAAGGATCTCTTTGCAAAACGAACAGTTTAGTTGTTATGTCATAATCTTCAATTTGACAAGTCGACGTCTCACTATCATACATTGAACTTCTTGATAGTTATCATATGGATTCTCGGTTTGCACAGTTTATTTTTTTCTCATCAATCCACATTCTGTTTTACACTCATTTTATACTTTTCAGTCATTTCTTTTCCTTTGTACCTTGGTTGTTCATTCATGTTTACGGAATTCGCGCAAAGTTGACAGTAATGACAGTTGACCCAACTTTTACCACCACGCCATGGCAATGTTGCCAGATTTCATCCATAATTTTACAAGTTCGTAATGAATAAATAGACGCTTTTATTCAAATAAAAAGTGAACTGACGTGTATTAAACACGAAAAAAATATGCAAGCTAATATGTGTTGTATAAATTTCATTTTAAATAGCATACTTAGTTCGCTGAAATTAATTTATGTAAGGTTGGTACTGCAACAAGACTCCCGTGTATAAACATAGGCATTCTCTCCGCACCGCCCGCCCCGTAAGAGGTGTATCGAACGTCCTTAAGTTACGTTAATTGAGGAATTAAGTGCAAAGGTGCCTATTCCTCGTCTAACAAATAAGTAAATCCCGTTATTCGCCACTGTTCGTCATTGCGTTTTCCAGGGCCATGTCTAAACTACTTACAGTAATTCCCTCAAGGTATTAAACCAGACGAAACAAATTTCCTTTTAAGCAACGCCTTTAATGCATAGTTCGCAAAGCGTTCACTAAATATCGCTCCATTAAAGTAGACAATGAACCTATCTCGAGACCCTTTAGCGATTGCATTATATAAACAGTTTGTTCCGTCGCGGAATTACCATCTTCATAACTGACTGCCACATTTCCGCTTAACTATTGTTTACGCTCGATATCCATGGTCTTGACAAAATCCTGAAAGCTTCCCTAAATGCTTCTTGTGGCATTAATTGTGGCCGAAATAATAATAGTCTGGGAGGAAGCTAATTCCTTGTTTTACATTGAGATGATTTAAAGCTTGTGATAGAGAAAATTATAAATTATACATGACCATGTAATTTTTTTGTGTAAATTGATAGTAATGAAATTGAACCTTTTATTGATGGCATTTTAGTAATAAAAAACAAGTAAGTGGTTATATAATCTTCTAAAGGAAGTCCTAAATTGAATTTACTTACTGATTTGTTGCAAGCCATGTATGTATTGTAGAGTTATAGATTTTCCGAAGTTAATTGAGGAACCTATAATTTCAAGGTATGTACCAGGCTCGGTCGCTAAGCAGAAACTTGGCATTGAAATATTTGAAAAACTTGTTGCCATGCTTATTTAGCCATACCCATATATAGATCTGGCCAAAGAAAAATGAGCACAGTTGTATTGGGCTTCTGTGCAATTAATCACAACAGGCGACAAGTGGTTCATAAATTGCCCAACAGTGCAGTGCAGTAGTGCAGAATTTGGTCTGAATCAGGCAATTTTAATTTATTTTAGGCACCTTCTATCAATCATTCATATTACAATTGCGAAAGCGGGATATTTTGTTTACTAATATTATCACAACATGGCATTTTGGAGACCTTTTGAAACGGAACAAAACAAAATTTACCACCAATATAATAAAATTGTTTGAGGACATAAATAATTAAAATATGTTGTTGGCCAAATGAACATATAATAGAAATTTTCTACACATTATATACAAATTATTATAATTTTTCACCTTTAGCAGAAAATTTTTTTAGGGACGCCTATGAAACTCATTAAATTTTATTACCAGATGTTTTTTTGCATATTCAACTGACTTCGGAAGGACTATACAATAAAGTCACAACTATTGTGAAGTATTACTTTTGGTCCTAATGACTACATTGGAATAATTAAAATTTTCGTCACATTTACCAAACGTTTTCCTAAAAACGTGTAATTCTATAATAAAACTGCATTTGAATGTATAACTTATACACGAAGATGACAATACATAAAAAATAACGGAAAATCACTGTAGTACCCAATGTAAAATTACACTGGACTTACAGAAGTCTGTGAAACTGTTTAATTTATTGGGAATTCAGTAAAACTGCATTTTTCAATGAAGTTCACACCTCACCTTACGCAAGTAGAGCTTATCAAAAGTAACATGGTAAATGAAATAGTTCCACCCATAGCACCACGCAGACGATTCTCTGTTTCCTCAGTACGTCTTCTTGTTGTTACCTTCTTACGTCTGACAAGTTGTACTTGTATTATAGATTCTGCTTATTAAACATGAGTGTAAAATGTTAAAAAAGCGATAATCACTACATAATAGTATCATATATGAAAGGCGATGCCTTAGTGAGAAATCATGGTAGTTTATCAACATATTACAATTTTGATGACCATAGTACAAAGACTAGGAGATATGATATTCCCTTGAACTAAAATCGATTGGTTTGGTGCATGATGTGACGTGGAGAGTGATAATTAAATCTTGTTAATCAAAATCTAAATAAAAAAATTGAAAATTTATATACTCTTTAGACATTCGCCAATCCATGTGCGGTTTTTGAAAATTTTTTTTGGACTTGTATATTAAAAAAAAATTGCTAGTAGTAATAAGTACAACGACTTTATTGATCATTCAGTGACTCTTATTTTACTTTATTTGAAAGCTTCTACTACAAATTACGAACGTGATCCCATGTTTATAATATGAACAAATCTAAGCATTTGTAGTATTAAATATAATTATATATAATTACTGTTACGTAAGCTTCAATTATATTTTGAAACGTTTTCATTTCCCGGAAAACGGAAAACATGATGCCCTTATTAAAGGCTTTGCATTGGTTGTCCATCCTAAAAGCAAAAACAGAACAATGAATTTTAAAAAGTCTTTGTTACTGTCATGTCAAAATGTAAATAATAACCATAGGAACTAAAAGTTTTATGTAGTTCGATCACAAACACACACAATAAAAATATGAAATTACATCACCTTAAAACGCCAAGCAATAAAATAAGTTAGCATTGTTAACGCCACTACTCGGCGGTCTGGCATGGCAATGTTCACAAATCGCTATTTACTCTCCACCTGACGTCATAACATGATAGCGAGTAGGCTCAATATATCTCTTAGATCTCATAGTCTTGTATATCTCGGCCGATGACAGAGTATTTTACTGTAATTAATTTTCTTCTTACAATTTGATTTTACATTTCAAAAAGTTAGTTTGCCATATTTATTGAAACCAATTTGACCTTAATAAATGTTTGACACTGTTTGTTTGTTAATCTTATAAAATGTAAATGTATTGTATGTGGCGAATTACCATATATTTTCTCTCGTAGAAGTTATTAGATTGACGTAAGTTTATATTATTATTTTTTAAAAATTATTTTGTTATATTATAATAATTTATATTGGGTAGCCGTAAGCTATGCTTTTAATTAAATTTTTACAAACATACATACATATAAAAATACTGTCTATTTTCTAACGCTGATATCCAATAGTGTATACTCAGGGAAGTGGTCACACAAAGTTAGTGTATGCATCTGTAATCCAATTTATTGTAAACGAATTTCAGTGGTATAATCTTAACATAATATATATCTACAATATTTCGCAAAATACAGCAATCCCGTTTCGGCCCCATGGCAATTATTCAGATCCCCTTCCCAGTCATCTGCACTGCCTTTAGGCATGTCTTAGCACCATGTCTCTCTCTACCCGTGTCGGTATCTAACTAGCAATTGTTGCCAAACCCTAAATAAGAATTTTGGGCACCTTTAGGAACGGCCTTTATACCGACCCGACATCCGAGTATATGTAGATGAGTTTACGTACCCTCCCCGCAAATTCTCCACTAAACACTCTATTGTTGGGAATAATTCTCTTAGGAATACTCTAGGGCAGTTCCCCAAGATGTATCGCCTTTGCCATCTGGGGCTTAACCCCAGTATCTGCCTCTGTTCGCGCTGTCCATTTTTGAGTCAATGCTCGCTGGGATATGATATTGTCGTTAAATGCTTTTAAATTAAAAGATCATCTTTTTGTGTACCTATATCGAACGTAACACTGTTCAGTGTTAGAGTAAAAAAGTTAAATTTACATAAGCCACGTTTTAACAACCCGAAAAACATCGTATTTCAAATAGAATTTTTTTTCTTATATACCAAATAAGAATATACCAAATTAAGTTGTCTAATTTTATAACTGAAATTTTAATAACTTAATATTTTCTCCGTCAGTTTTTTTATATTAGCCAATTAGGAATTTATTCCGACGTATTTCTGATATTAAACTCCTAAGTTTTTTACGACACACCGCTCATATTCCTGGACTAAAAATAAATAAACTTGACAGTAATATTTTCATCCTTTTTAACGAAATATAATATAAGCTTCAAGTTAAAGCAGATTTTTTAAAGAGGATTCGGTCCCCAACTTTCCTGTGTGTTGCTCGGTAGGATTAAGAAAAGGATGTGACTTTTTGTGGAAAGCTTCATAACTTTCTAAATATAGGACGTACTTCTCATAATCGCTTTGAGGGTCTTTCGTTTCTAGTTATTTTGCGCACCTCTTAAACACATAAGCGCTTAATAACGAAGGTTTCATTACATTACACGAAATGTTCATTATCGTTCTACCAAGGAGTGATTAAATGTGGCACAATATTCCGTCCAAATTATGTATCTGGGAAAGGAGAACATAATTATAAGAGAATTTTCCCTTTTATTATTAATTTTGTCCTTATGTAGATAAAACGGTTTAATAATTACGTTGCTGTAGAGTGATTATTAATAAAATCTAGCCATAAGTGAAATGAAAATATACTTATTTACAGGGTGTTCGTTAAGTAATGAGCCAAATACTCTATGACGAAAATTAATCGGTATGGTTCATATGAAAATTTGTCAATAGATTCAATTCCAAGATATATGGTGTTGAAGTTAAGAAAATTAAACTTAGTTTCCGAAATTTACATGGCAATTGTTTTATAATTTTACATGATGATTTTTAAGATTGATAAGAACTGATTATTATTGAGTGCTGCAACAATGCATTATTGTTACTCTCAGTAAATATCAGTAAAACTTTATGGTATTTAAGTTTAGATGAAAAAAAAAAAAGTTGCAGCCATCACTAGGATATCGAATTTTGTACAAGGTATTTTAAGAAATCGTGATCAACAAAATGATTTTGAAAAGAGCACTTAGTATATTATTTATTCCATAATTAAATAGAACGCTTTTTCAAGATTATGGTGTTTATTGATAAAATGGCGAATGCGCTGGGTGATATTAAATTTTTTACAGTATACATATATTCGCAACTGGAACACCACAAGTGAAATATTGTGTAAAATATTATACAGGACGTTCTAAAATTAGTCTACAATATATAAAATACATATACATAAAATATAATGTATACAGGGTGTGCCATTTAACACTCCCGCTGCCAATATCTCCGAAATGAAGAAATTTATTTTAGTTTCGGAAATTGGGGTTGTTAGGTCCCTCCAATAGCTTCAAATTGCAGTTAGAATTGTTAATTCAAATCTTTCTTTATAGATGGCGTGGCGATTCTAAAAAAATTTTTGTTCCCTGGAACGTGGAAATAAAGTCCATCTGAAAGATCGTTAAATTTTGAGTAATTTTTGTAATATAAAGTTTTTCCCTATATCTACTTGTTTTCGAGATATGCCGACTTCAATATGCAATGTATGATATAACAGGAAAATCTATTATTTTATTTAAATCACACTGAGAAAAAAATTTTTTTTTTAAATATTGTTATAATGGCTTTATTCACATCACATATTAACTAACAAACGATAAATTATAAAAAAAACGAATGATCAACTACAGAAAAAAAAATTTACAATGGTAAATCTTATAAGGGGCAGAGACGAACCGTATTTTATCAAATGTTATTAAAAAATGCAGTCATAGGTGACTCTTGTCATTTGTTTAAAATAAAACAATGACAGATGACACATATTAGTTTTCCAATAATTACAGTTAATCAGTTTGCGTCTCTCAATTTAACTATACTAGTTATAAGATTTACCATTGTAAAAATTTTTTTCTGTAGCTGATCATTTGTTTTTTTATAATTTATTGTATGTTAGTTAGTATGTGTTGTGAATAAAGTCATTATAATAATATGTTAAAAGAATATTTTGTCTCGGTGTGATTTAGATAAAATAATAGATTTTCCTGTTATATTATACATTGCATATTGAAGTCGACATATCTTGAAAACAAGTAAATATAAGGAAAAATTTTATATTACAAAAATTACTCAAAATTTAACGCTCTTTCTAGGTTCCAGGGATCAAAAAAATTTTTAGTATCGCCACGCCATCTATACAGAAAGATTTGAACTAACAGTTCTAACTACAATTTGAAGCTATTCAAGGGACCCAACAACCCCAATTTCTAGAACTAAAATAAATTTCTTCATTTCGGAGATATTGGCAGCGGCAGTGTTCAGTGGCACACCCTGTATATATGTTTTATTCAGAGGCGCCCCAAAGTGTGGGGTTTAATGATAAATATTATTTCAACTTTTTTTTTAATATGTTTCAACTGTTTGACCTAATAATTACAGTGTCTGTAAAATTCTAAAATGAATTGGTACTGTTATATCATTTCGATCGGTTACGCTATTTTGGATGTATAAAAATTATGGTACATATTAAAAATATGTAAAACGGAGTATTTGAACTCACATTTTTTACATTTCCATTGAATAATATAGCGATAATAACTTCGGTTGACAAAAAGATATATAAATTTTCAAAACTGAGGGTTAAAAATAATAATTCTTTTAAATTAAAAATAATTTGTGCTATAAAATGTAACAATTTATGAATAATAAGCTTCTATTTTTGAAACCATAGTCCATACACAACATGTTTTGGAAACAACTGATAATTATTACTTTATTTGACATGAAGATATGAAAACTTTCGAAACTGATTTTTAAAAATACAAAACTAGGTACTCTCACAAATTCCCGAGACTGAAGAGACACTTATATCTCCTACTCCTAGTAACATTATTTGACTATGTCTCGAATTTGAATCTTTATAAATTTACGCGTACCTATATGTACCTATATGCGCAGATGAAACAGATTTATTTTAGTGATGCATATTTTTATACTTCTGTCTTCCTTTATTCACTATTAAGAACATGGCCGAAATCCTAAATCACGAGCTACGGCAACAATGCCAGGATTATTTCGTAACTAATCTGTTGCAGCTAATTAATTGTGTGCTTATTATTTTGAAATACAAAGGTCGTTTAATTTATAGTAACATAGTCCACGAATTTGTTTATAATAAACTGTGCCAACTTAATGAAATATAATACATTTAATTCTTTACTATTATTACACAGAAATGTTAGCTTTAATAAAAAATACCTACATTTATTTGTACAGGGTGTCCCGAAATTCATGCAACAAAATTTTTTCATATATTCTTAAGACAAATTTAGGGGACCCGTATTTTTTCTTTTTGCCAACTGGCCCCTCTTTCGGAGTTACAGCCCCCTGAAATCTGCCCCTAAGAAGTCTTTTTTATATCTCAAAACCATGTACGAGAATCACTAAATTTGGTACACAGAGGTTTTATGACATGTGGAATCTCACAGTGCTACGCTTTTTGGCGAGAAACCCACTTCAGACACTTTTTCGTGGGCCCCTTTGTCTTTGGAGCCAGAAAAATTTGGTCGCAAATGTGATTTTTTTAAAAATTATTGGTTAGCTAGAAAGTCATTGAATGTAGAAACTTTTTTGTCGCTTGATATTTGTTTCGTAAAACGCATTGTTTTTGAGGAAAATGGCGAATTACGATATGCATTCCATCACATTAGTAGCACCATCAGATTCCACGTCATAAAACCCCTGTGTACCAAATTTAGTCATTCTCGTACAACAGGGTTCTGAGATATAAAAAAAAAGATTATTCTTAGGGGCGGAATTCAGGGGGCTGTAACTCCGAAAGAGGAGGCCACTTGGCAAAAATAAAAAATACGAGTCCCCTAAATTTGTCTTAAGAATCTATGACCAAATTTTTTTGCATGAATTTCGGGACACCCTGTATGTGCTTTGTTCCACGTGTAAGAAAATTCCTCAAAATAAATACAAACGTCTTATGTGACGTAGGTCATAAGTCTATCCATTTAGATATTTAAAAAAGAACGTTAAAGATTTTCTGTTTGACATTATTATATAATTATTTTACGTGTATGGTTATTAACATTCTGTTTTTCTAGATTAATTACAGTTCTACAGAAGAATTTATCTGTTACACTTGATAGTCTAAAAAGTATGATTTAGAACGTATGAAATGGGAAAATGATTTGGTTTATATTACATCTTGGCAGCCACAATTACGTGTAATTTTAAGATTAAATTATTTATTAAAGGAAATATGTTGTATAATTATTATAACATTATTTTTATAACATTATTATTATTATTTAAAACGTATTACTAACGTCGTCTCATTCCCCGCTTACTTTTGTTTCACGTAAATTTGAAATTATTTAGTTCAATGTATTTGAAAGTAAAATTGGGACCAAATACAATTTGACATTACAGTGACATGATGAAAGGAATAAATTCGTTTAAAAGTCAGGTAATTATTTTGTGGGAGAACGGTCGGATACGTCGATTAGTATTTTTAGTTCCGGATTTTTTGACATAAGAAAATTGTATACAGGGTGTCTCAAGAAGAACATATGCATTAATTTTTTTAATAGAATACCCTATATATTATTCTATTTTTGAATTGTACGGTAAATTTTGAACACTTTTTGTATAATATATCATATACCAACAAAAACAACCTAGTATGCCAAATTTTATCTTAAACAAAACAATTTTCTTCGTATTAATCGTTTTTCATTCCTTGACCCCTAGACCATCTCCATACCCGCTTTAGCTGTTGTGTTCCCTAATCGACAAGATCCATATATTCCTCATATGGTTCCAACACGATAGAGCACCTCCTCATTTTGCAATTGCTGTTCGACAATTTCTTGATTTAACCTTTCTCTAATTGGACGCACAGGTCCTATTGAGTGGCCACCAAGATCACCGGATTTAACCGCTTTAGATTTCTTCTTATGAGGTTATTTGAAATCTAAAGTTTATGTGAATAGACCAAATAATCTTAATGACCTGAAATAAGACTTATTCCAGCAGAGGTAATTGAAAACGTTCAACGGCAAACAATCCTTCGACTACAAAAATGTACCTATTGAACTAAACGAACAAAACATTTTTTTTCCATTTATCACATTTCAAACCTCATTATTACGAAAACCGTTGATTTTAGAATTATACAAAAAGTGTTTAGAATTTACCGTAAAATTTAAAAATGGCATATTATACAGGATGTTCCATTAAAAAAATCAGTGATGACTGTATATGTTCTTCTTGAGACACCCTGTTTATCTGCAACTAAAAATACTAATCGACGTGTCCGAGTTTTATCTAGTAGGTAGATTTATATCATTTAGTCATTTGAACTTCACAAAATTTCTTATTAACTATATTTCCTCAAAAACTGTACTTTCTATAGAACTTATTTGTTTGTTTTAATCTACACTATCATATACTAAACGTCGGGACCTTAAATTATCATATATACCACCATTTTGAATTAAGTAAATTCTTTTTCGCCAAAAAAATATTTAAATGAAGAAATTTTACTTAATTCAAGGTTATAGTATGCTAACAATACGTAAATAAATGCATTTCATCTTGATTCGAAATAAAAAATTTTTCTGTATGTGATTGTACTTGAATTCTTATATTAAATAAAATATATTTTTCAGACTACTATCTAAGCCTTTCTATTTCTAATTCAGGAGATAAAAAGATTTTAAAGCTAATTCAAACAAATTCAAGAACATTTTTTAAGAAATCAAATGAAGTCAATGTTTTTCAATACTAAAAATGTAGATATGCAAAAGATCTTAGCCCATAGGCAACACTGCTAAGTGTTGATATTGCGGGAAACAACTACCTTTTTAGAGCCGTGTCCCAGCTAGTATTATATACTACAGGTAATATTATCAATTTTTTGTCTTCTAATATGTGAAAACTATAATCATGTCAGTAGATGCATTGAATAGACTTGTGGAACTTTGATTGTCTTAAATTATTCTCGCTTGAAAGTGTCCAAGTCGTTTGGATGCTTTAACGTAGCAAAGCACATAAAGTAGGAATGCTTGCACGTCGAAATGAGGCCAGAAAGCAACAGTTGTTGACAGTGATTCTTTGTGGTAATATCGTGATTGATGATCGTAGAGATGATACATCACTGTCTTCGGTTTGGGTGGTTCCTCGGGTTTTGTACTGCGGCTAGAAATTCTGTCGAAATCTAATATCCGACATGATATAGAAGTGACTTGTAAAAATTGCGTAGACGGTTTCCTGTTTGACAAAAATCTCTTTCCCGTGTCGTGTGTTAATAATTTATTTAGACTATTTTATGCCAAAGAGCCGTTTCGTGCATTTTTTAAAGTGGCATATGTCGTCCTGAGAACATAGTTTATTTAAATAAAATGTAACAGGCAAACTCACTCACTTTTCTTTCTATATATGTTTTAAAAACTCAACTGTTATATAGGGGCACAATTATTCAGGGTGGAACATTGATTGTGATGAATGAGCTGCTTATTCATAAAATATTTTTTTATAATTTAAATCCTTTCGCGTTATTTAGTATCTACCAATTATATTACGAGAAAAATTAAGTGATGAAAATAGTGGTAGGTTTAGATAAAGGAGACACATATTGTAGAGGAGAAATATTTCATTTAACAAAAAATAAGTTTTAAAAGCTTTAACTGATGTGCAATACTGAATCCCATAGGAATTTCATCGATTTTTAAGTAGTTTAAAAAAATATGTGTTATATTTTCGTAGTTTTGTAAGAAACTAAGTAAAAAATAAATATTTCATTTTGAACTAACTCCATTTACAAATCGTTTGCCTATAATTATTTATTTGTATAATTGCATAATTACATTATATTCAAAATTATATTTTGAATAAATAATTTTTTTTTTTGTAAATGTTATTTTCGATTTACTTAAGTACCTATGTCGTAGGCCTATTTTAAAATTAAAAGAATAATAACTGAGAAATGGTTCGATTTTCGAATAAAATGAAAGATATATTTCTTTTAGAAATACCAGCTAAACTTAATGCACTTATCCATTTTTTTAATTTTGTCTCGAAAACGAAGCATTTTCCCTGAAATGATGTTTATATAAACTTTTTTCTTAATGAGTAGAGTATTTCATTAACGCCTAGAAATTTTTTTATTATTTATTACTACCTGTTGAAAAATTTGTTGCTTTAAACACAATTATTGTGTTAATATGATTTTAAACACCTATGTATAGTGAAAGCGGTAAATTTTCTGCTCGCTGAATGATAAGATACGAACCTTACTTAACTGTAGCACTTAAAATGCTGTTCGTAATATCCTCGTGAATATTTCAATATCCTTTCAAGAACGGAAGAGTATTCGGAGAATGTGGCCCTGCTAACCTTAATTCTTTTAGAGGGCACAGAAACATACTACAAAGAGGGAGACAGAGAGACAAAGAAGAAGTATAGGTACGTGACATAAAACAAGATGCGTCTCATAATATTGATGGTGTTGTTTAGTGACTAAAAATAACATAAACATCTGCATCACATTTTATTTAAAATAAAATTACATTTGCAGTTTATTTAATATTTTCGTATCAAAATCACCAATTAACCCTAATAAACATTTATGTATTTACTATTGGCATTTATTTTTGATGTACTGAGCAAATAATAAAACCTAATTTCACATATATTCTGTAAATAGTTATAATGTATAAAGTACTAAAGTACTTTGAATAATCGAAATTATTTACTTTACTGGCTTTAATTGGCTTATAATCCTGAAAATATTATTAAAGCTCTATTTCAAAAATATTTTCATTTTTGAATGTTAGAGAATTACCAAATTAATTTTATCCAATTTTTGCAATATAATGTTACAAACTTTAACCTTTAGAAATGAAAAATGTTCATAAAACGTTAATCTCCGGGTCTAAAGGCCAAAGTTGAGATTTAAAATTTCATTATAGAGGAAATTACGAAAGATAAAATTACTGGAAATATTTACCTACTAAAAAAGCAGATATGAACATATTATGTCCTCAAAAGCTTCGTTTCCATGTTAATATTTTTGAAAAATATCGTATACAGGCTGTTACAAATTCGGGTCTCACTTCAGGGATCTCGGAAACAGTGAGAGATACGATGCCTCTAAAAAATTGAGGTTAACATAATTAGTTTTCGAAATATTAGAAAAAAACGAAATTTTGGAAATCCGTTTTTGTTTCATTTGAGGTGATATTGAAAAAAAGAAGAACACTTTCTGATGGCAACTTTTTGCCCTCTATCGAATGGCATAATCGATTTTTATATACAACGTTTCGTCTCTCCAGGACCATCATCAACTTAATTTTTTTAAATACGACGCTGGAAATTTTATTACATTTTTTGCAAGCCTTCATGACCCCCAATACTGTCCTGCCTCAGCCCGAACCAGATTCAGACGTTTTGTCTGGAAAAATTAATCTCGTATTCGTTTCAAATTTATCTAGATTTTTTATTTAAATTTCTATGTTTATTGAATTATCGTACACTCTAAGTGTCATTATATCCTGTGAAATCTTCCTAGTAGTTATTTAAACTACACATTATCATCACACGTTACAATAAAACTTTAAAGTTAATCTCCATCACCTCTTCCACATAATTCGATAAGTTGTTGCGTCAAAATTAAAACGTTATCACAATTTTAATTCCATTATGACAAATTAATTCTTAAAAATGCATATGAACAACCAAAACTCCAAATGAATATTATACTTTAAAAAATTACAGTAAATGTTCAAAAACGTTTCCGTTTTGTCAAATGTTGAAAAGGAAGAAAAGCATAATATGATCGGAATTTATTAAACTTGTAACCGCAACTGTGAAAGAGCATATCAAATGTACTCGTATTAGTATGAATATCTTGAAAAAAATTAGATCGAAATTTGTTTGAATTTTGAGCACTCGAGGAACCTAAAAATAACTGTGAGCACGGGATTAAAACTCTAATAATGTTTTAATGTAACGTGTGGTAGTAATAGTTTAAATAACTAGGTGGATTTGACATGGTCTAACGACACTTAGAGTGTATGATAACTTAATAAACATAGCAATTTAAAAAAAATAGACAAATTTGGAACGACTACATTGAAGATGAATTTTTCGAGACAAAACGTTTGAATCTAGGTGGCGCTGAGGCAGTACAGTATTGGGGGTTATGAAGGCTTGCAAAAAATTGTAATAAAATTAACAGGGTGGTATTTAAAAAATTAAGTTGATGATGGTCCTGGAGAGACGAAAAGATACATATAAAAATTGATTAAGCCATTCGATAGAGGGAAAAAAATTGCCATGAGAAAATGTTTTTCTTTTTTCAATATCACCCCAAACAAGGCTGAAATGAAATAAAAACCAAAATTTTTTTTTTTCAAATATTTCGAAAACTGTTCATGTTAGTCTTGATTTTTTAGAGGCATAATGTTGGTCTTCTGATTATGCAACTTTGCCCTCATTTAAGCTATCGTATCTTACCGTTTCTGCGATCTCTATAGTGAGAAGTGAATTTGTAACAGCCTGTATATGTAAAAATTTTCAAATATATTTGACGCAGATTTGTAAAACTTGGACTACAAACTTATCTAATTAAAGATAAAAATTCACTGAAATTATACAAGGTGATTCGCTTTATATGATTAGAACTTTAACCATGGATCTCGTCAAAATGTCATTTTGAAGTACATATATACTTTTTCTTCCAAACTTTCTTTTAGAGATCTTGAAAAAAAATATTTTTTTTTGGTTTATATTTATTTTTTCTTCAACTATCAAAGCCATTTGTTTTATATTTAGTATAAAGTGTACGAATGAAAAGCTCTAGCAATTTTACAAATTATTGTGAAAATAGATCATTCATAGACCTCCGTAAGGGGCTCTGATTAACCCTATTTTTAATATAATTTCTACACCACTGGAAATTTTTCAAAATGAATATATTTGTTTACATTGCGGTTTATTTTAGAGCAAAATGGTCTCTTACTATTTTTAACTCCGAGTTGCTATACCCTTAAGCTATTTTTGACAGTTGAAAAACGAATGTAAACACTATTGCAAAAACGTTAATACTAAAATCGGATTTTAGTATACTGAATCGCCTGAGGCCACGTGGAGAGAGAGCGCAAAACGCGAATGACGTAGACCACCGATGTAAGGGTTGTAAATACTACAACTTCAATCATTTTTTTTCTCGGAAATTATGATGATTTTACAATTTTTTTTTCCATATTGACTCCATTTTTCATGACGCATCCATTCCCAAATTATTTTTTGGATAAGTTGTGAATCACCATAGATCTATTTTTGGAAAAATTATTAGGAAACTTTTCCTGTTATAAATTATATAATGCGATATTTATTAAAGTTTAGGGTATTTGTGTTCGCTATACTATGTACACGTACAATACAAACCTAAGCCGGCGATATGTCAACCCAGTATTGTCAAATAACTTATAGAAGAGTAAAAAGGAGCATAAAAGGATACGCCCGTTCTCCTGCTTTATCTTCCGCTGAAAAACATTTACAATGTTGTGGAAGATTTATTAAAGTTATAGCGAGCGGACCGCCGTGAAAAACTTACAAAACTTATTGTTTCCATTTCAATGCAGCCACTTAACTTTTTGTTAGGTTTTAAAAAGACGAAATTAGTATGGAACTACTAGAAAGTTTAGCGGGCGTCTCGTAGAAAATTGCTTACGTTAGGTCTCGACCAGGCCGAACTTTGTGAAACCAAAGTTACGCATTTTAACTTTTCCTCAAACTATGTTAGACTAGGGTCATCTTTTTGCTGCACGTTTCATTCTACTATGTTTGTTCTCTATGTAATATTGATAGAAAGAAAACTTAAAAAAACTTGATTTATTTCGTATAAACTTATTACCTTACAATATTCATTTTCTAATTTGTAACTTTTTTCTAATATACAGAGTGTTCCTAAATAAGTGTCGCAACGGAAAACTGTAAATTTCTCATGAAAAAAGAAGCATTCTTTTTCTCTTCCATTTTTCTCTTCGGGCTTTCGTTTTCGAGATACACGGTGTCATTTTTAAAAAAATTTTTGCCAATATCTTAGGAACCGTTAGAACTACAGGACTGAGTTTTTGTACACGTATTAGCACTATTAATAGCTACTTTTTCACACCCTTCTTGAATTTATTGAACGTGCCAGTGGTGGAGATTTTAAGGTATCGTAAGGGTTTTTCCACCTAACTTTTACGCCACTGGAAAAATTGACATTTGACAGCAAATTCTGAAGCGCCAATGAATTTTACACAAAAAGAGTTCTCTTGGTTCATTGCTCTGATGTCAACCGTTTTCAAGAAAAATGACTTTTTATGAACAAAAACAAACATTTTGCTAACGTTTCGAAAATCTTTTGTGATTCAAAAGATAGATAGTAATAATTAACAATTTTAACAAAATTTAACAACATTTGCAACAAGTAGCTATTGATAGTGGTAATGTGTGTACAAAAGCTCAGTCCTGTAATTCAAACGGTTCCTAAGATATTGGCAAAAATCTGAAAAAAACATTTGACACCGTGTATCTCGAAAACGAAAGCCCGGACAGAAAAATGGAAGAGGAAAACAATGTTTCTCATTTCAAGAGGAATTTACACTTTTCCGTTGCGACAGTTATTTAGGAACACCCTGTATGATATTCTAAATTCAAAATAAATATCAATAATACCTCTGATTACAAATTTGAAGTTGTAATTAACATCTTAAGCAATTAGAAGTTTGAAAGTGGGGTAGTAATTTTACATTTAATTGTCGCACGAGAAGCTTAGCGTGTACACAGATCGACACTTGGCTTTAAGAAGTTTGTACCTACATAAAAGTTTATGTGGTTTTCGAAATTATTTAAGGAACGCAGATATTTCCAGCATTTCTTACGCAGAGAAAAATGTATCTGCAAACTTTTGGGAAAGTAAGTGAATATATGAATAAATATGCAATGCATAAGTGTTTACATACTCTATACGAGACAAAAGAAGATGAAAAGTAAGAAATTCAAGTTATGAGATATGCAGACTAACTAGACATCGGAAACTTTGTGGCGACAATCAAATAAATAAACAGTAGTAATCTATATTGTGCTAGTTAGCGTTGTAATAGCGGAAATAGGCTAAATCTTTGGTTTAAGCCGTGTACCGCTCTTTGCTTAATACACAGTGCTACTGACTGCCATAAAAACAGTTGCCATACACTCGACCAAGCAAAGCGTCAAATTCACTCACCCACGCACAAACGACAATGAAATGCATGGCCAATGTACCTCAGCAAGAAAACTGAATTTATCGCCAAATCGACAGGACAGGCATTAGGGTGATGTTATATACATACCGAATAAATTGATCGATGCGAAGCTTTGAATCAGAGACATGTTACTGCAAAATGACTCTGGGGATTACAACGTAAAGTAGTTGATGCTTCGATACCATTACTAAAAATAGCGTTTATCAAAAACTTTTAGATATGCGCCTGTGATCTCCGTAAATGTTGAACGGCCATTTTCGTTTTTGAAATGGGTATTTACCAATCGCCGGAGACAATTAATCGCGGAATACTGTTAATTATTTTCTACAATCGCTTTCCTTAATAATAAAAGAATCCATCAAAATATTAATTTTATTAATTTAGTTTTGTCAAGCAAGAAATATCCCACACTAAGGAATTTGATAATTCTTTTCGATTACGCAATAAACACTACATTATGTGACAGGTAACTTTTCAAAAACCTCATTTATTTCATTCTCAAAATTCTAATTGGCTTAATGTCAAATGTTATAAATCTTTCCTTCAGTAGCAGCATCCTAGCTGGCTCAGATTGACTTGGAGTCGAATGTGACAGTTTTTTCTGTTTGTCTACCTTGCACAGAGATGTCATTCATTCATTCAACCAACGACTATTACATTAAGGAATTATTTGAAACATATTTGTCAATGTTTGACAAAGTAAAGGACCCCGCACTAATCTTATGGATTTTGGCCCCCCGGTGAATTTCTCTGTAACTTTGGGAAAAGATAGGTTTCGACCTACTGATCAAATATCTCCATGAGCACAAAGCCGAAAAATCACTCCTATGGGCCCTACCGGGGGATTTTAGCCCAAAAATGATGGGGCGCGAGGAGATGACACATCGCTCAAGAAACCAGTTCCGTCGCCGGGGAGAAGGCTGAAAAAGGATTTTTGGGGCTAAAATTGCCCTCTCTTTCATATTCTGGGATCAGTTCATGGCTGCTGACCTCCTAAATACCCGAAAATGGAGTGCGAAAGGGGTAAAAACGTGAATAAGACATACTATAAAAACAAATGCGGACCTCGCAAGTTGCGCCTGAAAGTTGACCATATTGTGGATTTGAGATTCCGAAACTTCCGTTGGACTATATAATAATATGAAATCCACAATGTTGTCAACTTTCAAGCGCAACTTGCGAGGTCCGCATTCGTTTTTATAGTATGTCTTATTATTCACGTTTTTACCCCTTTCGCACTCCATTTTCGGGTATTTAGGAGGTCAGCAGCCATGAACTGATCCCAGAATATGAAAGGGAGGACAATTTTAGCCCCAAAAATCCATTTTCAGCCTTCTCTCCCGCGACGGAACTGGTTTCTTGAGCGATGTGTCATCTCCTCGCGCCCCATCATTTTTGGGCTAAAATTCCCCGGTAGGGCCCATAGGAGTGATTTTTGGGCTTTGTGCCCATGGAGATATTTGATCAGTAGGTCGAAACCTATCTTTTTCCAAAGTTACAGAGAAATTCACCGGGGGCCAAAATCCATAAGATTAGTGCGGGGTCCTTTGGAGTCTTAGTTTTCTTCTTCTCAAAAAACTATTTCTTAAATATAATTTATTAACATTCCCTTCTATATGCATATACTTCAGTGCATTATACGTAAAGAACAACATAAATGAATTTATAAAACAAGAAGATATTCATATACATAACACAAGGTAAAAAGACGATCTGCGAATGCCATAGTGTAGGACAGATAAGTGTTTTAAAGGTATTCAATCTATGTCTATTCGTATATTTAATAAGCTACCAAAATATTTAAAAAATTTAAATTCACAAAATAAATATAAACAAGAATTAAAAAATTTCTCCCCCCTTGGGCCTTCTACTCGGTTGATGAATATTTTAACATTAAAGTTTGTATTTAATTATTTTCTGTGACGTATCCTATATTAAGAATTGTATGTTGTGCAATGTCTTGATCTCTGGAATTAAATAAACAAACAAACAAACATATTAAGTGGTTGACATCAAATGATGTTAAAAAAAATAAGATGTCGTGGACAAAAAGATACGTTTTAAGTAAAACTTCATGAAGTTGTTAAAAAACATTTATGACATTTTACAAGGATGTACAAAAGGCTAATTATATTATCAATTGATACCTGCTACTGTTAGTTTTCATGAAATTTAATGCTTCATTACTATGGTAGCTCCTGTACTAGTAAACTAATAAAATTTTCTTACCTTCAGTAATATTTAATTGGAAAAGAAAGTGTTGTTGTTGCTACAAGTAATATAATAGCCCATAAGTGAAATTTTCATTTCAAAATGTAAACAGAAAGAGAATATTTTAGACACTGAAACAGTGAAATTATTTCAACGAATGATGCGGAAATTTGTATTACTTATTAAAGAATATCTGTAATTTAACTTAAAACTTTCCGAATAAATTCAAAAGTATCAAGTTTAGAGATGAATAATAATTGTACTACCAAATGAGCTTTCGCCTCGATGGCGTCTTAAAATTATACCCTTGATGGAAACACTCGAAATCACTTAAGCATTCAAAAGCGCGGGAAAAACAGTTTCTTGCTGCATCATTTATTTTTATATCATCGCTGTATAAAACAGATATTCACTGAATGTCTTTCTTTTGAAATACCTAAGGTATCATTTTATTTTTCATTTGTTGGAGAAAATTCCTGGAACGGCGAAAAAATACCATACCGTAAGTAAAAAAATTAATTGCGAAAAATAAAATGTATTAGAACAATAGTAGATAAATGTTTAATATCAAATAATAAATTTAAAGATAAAGTTAATTAAAATATTTTTTGTGCACAATCTAGGTACTAGAAAAGAAAGAAGATTATCACTATTAAATATTTTTTCTTTTTTATTTTATTTGATGAATAAAATAATATGGGGAAAACATATATAAAGAATAATATTTTTTTTTTAATAAGAAATCAATAAAGAAAAATGCATATAATTAGTATTCCAGCAAGGCTCTCTAAATTAACTAAAACCAAAAATTAAAGAAAGTATTTTTTGTAGTATATTTTGTATTTGTCTGCTTTTTACAGTGTGGTATTTTTGGTTAGGCAAAACTGTTTTCGTAAAAATAACCCTTGACTAATCCTTTATGTCACTAATTTTAAAATTTTTTCACATTTGGAAAAATACCCAAAAAATAAAGAAAAAAACGAAAACTATGGCAGAAATAAATAACTTCAGATAATATCGTACCATGCATACTAATGGCTTATGCTGTTCTACTCTATATGCTCCGTTTGTAGTAATATTCAATTTTAGTTGTTAGTTAAGTTTGAAAATGACGAAAAGAAATAATTATATTTTCGCTATTACATAAATTCCTGGTATGTTCTTACTGTATAAAAAATTTCGAACTTAAATATAAAAATAAATATTTAATATTGAAAAACACTCAGTATACTTCTAGCACTTATCTGAAATAAGTCTATTGGGATTGTATTTGGAGACTATTTTGGCCGATTCTAGCTTTTTACAAGCGTTATAGATTATTTTGTTATAGATATTGTCTGAATTTTATTAATTTGTCAAGAAGAATTGGAATTTTTTGAACTATTTTTGTCTAAATAAATATATCACCGAAAAAAGTAGACAAATAAATATAAATAACAGTTATCAATCACTGTGTCACTTCACTTCAAATCTCAAGTGAGTTATCTTTCCAAAATTTATCGATTTCAAAACTGAAAAGTTGCTTTCAGGTCAAATCAATATTGAACATATTCTTCTGTCACAAGTTTATCTCCCTGCAACTCTTTGCTCCTCTATTTTATCCACAGTCTAAACACTATTAATTTTCTAGAGTAAAGAATCTAGACACCATTAATTTTCTCATAGCCTACTGCGTTGCTAAAGTGATTCCAAAAAGGCGTGACTGTTCCCCCTAATATTATTTACCGTTTGACGTACCGCATACTTGATACAGTAAATCTTGTTTCCACCAGTTTTGCGCCGGTTTTTGTTTTACCACGCCTCGCGAGATTATCATACATCAATTCTAATTGCCGTTTATTTTTTCCAGGTGAGCCAAGACAATATTTCTCCCCTTTGATGAGGCGTACGGAATCGATGCCGAAAAAGCCAATTCGTGTAATAAAGCGAACCGAACACACAGCCAAAGGAAAGCTTTTGGGGAACCTCCATGTCGACAGGTTAACATCGGCATCGGCGGAAAGGCAGAACTAAATGATAAAAGCTTTCAATTACATAGCGATCTCTTGACAATGAACCCGAATCCATTAGTTTAGGCCGCCTACTCCGTATTTTTATTCGTTTTTGTAAACTCTAATATCCAGACTTGCGTAAGCCCTGACGAGGTTATTACGGACTCTAATGCACTTTCGGCTTAATTTTGTTTGTACGTTCATCGAGATTCGGATACTCTTCAATTTGTCGATCCTGCTGTTCAAATCATGATCCAACATATCCATCCAAGCATAATTTTTTAAATTCGATTATTTTGATTGAAAAATATCTGAGTGAAGAGAAAAAAATAATAGTATCTACTACTATTATTACTTGCAGGTTTAACATCCAGTTACAACATATTCTTGAAAATTAATTGAAGCACTATTTTTATGAAATCTGTCTATGAAATTTGAAATTAAGGTAGGTGCTTCATGGGGTTCAAATAAATATCGCAATACTGCGAGGTAGGTACATACGTACTGTTGAAATTATTGCAACATAAATAGCTCGAATAAAATGATTGTTTCTTGGAATATCAACTCTAAAAGTATTGCGTTCTATTTTCTAATCTATCTTTTAATTAAACTATTAAAACTGTTTAAAAGTGTCAAATTGTCTATATCTCAAGGAGGGTAAGTATTTATCTATCTTAAAATCAAGAAATTTCAAGAAGCTCCTTTGTAAAGATTCATTACACCGGCACACACAAAAAACTCGAGTGCGAAAATGTAGACTCTGGTAGTGCTATTCATTTTGATGCCAATAATCGAAAAAACGTGCGCTCTTAGTCTAAGTTAAGCTCCTAATACTTAGGCTTGGTCATTTTAATAAATAGAATATCAGGCACATAAAAAAGTCCAAACCCAAAGATTTTACATATAATTTCCCACGTATACCGTAGTCAGAATTTATACACGACTGGCCAGTATCCTGTGAAATCTATATTTACAGTGATCAAAATTCACTGATAGTCCAAAATTGATTTTGCCAGATAATGTTTGAATATACAGGGTTTATAAAAGTTTGGAACCCCCCCTCTATCCTAGAAAATACTACTCAAACCAAAAAATGATTAGGACAAAAGTTGCAGGGTTTTGAGTGAGTCGATCGGTGATCTTGACCATGACTTTGACCATGACCTTGAAGGTCATTTAGAGGTCAAGTTAAAAATTTTACGTGGAACCGTATATTTTTTACCGTGGAAATTGAAAAAATGGAAATTTTTACTTTCGGATATAACCTTGACCATGACCTTCAAGGTCATTTAGAGGTCTAGTTGAAAATTTTAAATGGAACCGTATATTTTTTACCCCGGAAACGGAAAAAATAGAAATTCTTACGTTCTGATATTACCTTGACCATGACCCTCAAGGTTGTTCACAGGTCAAGTCGATTTTTAATAAATGACCCGATATTCCTCGCTCTTTTCATTTCCGCGATCAAAAGTATACGGTTCCAATTAAAATTTTCAACGTGACCTCTAAATGACCTTGAAGGACATGGTCAAGGTCATATCCAAAAGTAAAAATTTCCATTTTTTCCATTTCCGGGGTCAAAAGTATACGGATCCATTTAAAATTTTCAACTTGACCTTCAAGGTCATGGTCAAGGTTATGGTCAATATCACCGTTGGATGGCTCACTCAATACCCTGCAACTTTTGTTCTAATCATTTTTTTTATCTGAGCAGTATTTTCTGAGATAGAGGTGTAACAAACTTTTTGAAAACTCTGTATATTTCCGACGTATTTTGGAAATGAACCCTTAGTCAAAATTTACTTATGTGCTACCTGCAAACTTCTTGTTAGATGTTTAGACGAAAGTTTCTCTATTCCTACATTAGAGGAATATCATTTGAGCAGAATATTTTTTACTCAGCGTGATGCAAATTTGGTGATCGATAACCTATCCGTAGAACTTGTTTTTGATGCTGTAAATGAAGCATCATTATGTCTAGAACGCCAGGGACGGACTATGCCCAATGGTTAACAACCCAGAATTTTTGTATATATGACGATCGCAATCTGCCTGTATCATAAATAAGTTCCGTGAAGAATTTACCAACGGTAATACGCTCTTGGTTCAACTTGATAAACTTAACAGTTTAGGAAATATCTATTGTTATTTGTCACATTGCACATCGAACGGCGCCCCCACCATATTTGTTTTTAATTTTTACTGTCTGCTAATGTAATATTCACTATCAAAATTTGACAAACACACTTTACACGTAACATAAAATAGAAAAACAACACAGGAATAAGTTAAAGTTAAGTTAAAAAAATATTTAAAAGAAAGAGAACTATCAAAATACATTTTCAGTATGGGCACCTTCCACCTCCACACAAACCTAAGTCTGCGAATGTTATTTGTTTGTACACGAAAAAGCATTTTTAATTTTCACTTTTGAAGGCCCGTAACTTGTTAGCGAAGGCCTGCATGAAAAAAATGTATATGAAGAACTTATATTATATTGATCTCCTCTCTTTGTACTCGACTTTTTTGTATCAAGTACCGAGACACCCAGTATATTTTTGAACTACGACAATTTTAGGAAAAATTTTTCGAACAAAGTTTGCTCAGTTCATATAGACGAACGGTCCACCCCTAAAAAGATGCTTAGAAAATGAAGGTCACTGACCATGAGGAGAGGCCAGAATGAAACCTTTTGTAATCGATGCATTGAGTTATTGCGAACAAAAAACCTAAGTAACATCTTTGTGTCCGAGTGGCAGGTAATTTGTTATTAACAAAAAAGTTGCAAAATAAAAATATTGCAAAAAAACGCTCTGCAAACAATTTTTCAAGATAAATTGGGCAAAAATAAACACTTTTTGTCTCTTGACATTTTTTCGTAGAACGCTTCCTTTTCGAGCTAGGGGCGATTTAAGGTCGAAAAATGGCTAAAAGTTGCCAACTTTAAAAATTCATATCTCAGCTCCTACCAAAGCTTTCGGAACGTTCAAAAGCGCAAAATGATCCTCGAGACTTATACTTTAATGTAGTATTTTTTTTAAACCAGCCCCTTTTTTTTAACCCGTTAAATTTGCAGCTGAATTTCGGCCGCTAGTGCCCACGCGCCACCCCTACGTATCGCTATATATAGATATAGCGCTGTCGTGCATATAATCGAATAAACGCTATTCATTCATTACTTGTTACAATTTTTACTATTTAGTATTTCTAACACTCATACATATTTTCAAATTCATCAAATATTGTATATCATATAATTATTTATAAGATTTAATAATATGAATATGATATTTAAATGAAAAATAAATTAATTAAACATTACAAAAAATGCATATATCAAAGGTATTTATTAATACAAAAAAATATATTTACATTTAAATATAAACTTAACTATTTAATAAAAAATCAATTTTCAGTCTCCGAATCAGTATCATCAGTTTGTATTTCTGCATTTTGACATTTTATAGAGCAATTGCAAAGATCGCAACATTTGAAGCCTTGTGATAAGCAAGAACAAATGTCTTCATCGCTGCAGGGTAACTTTCCACTGCAGGAACATATGAATTTTTGTAACATTTCCATGGCCGTATCTCCTTCAAAATAATTGTAGCACAATACATTATTTTTTAATATCCAGCCATATTGTGTTAGGTCGAAGGATGTTATGCTTGCAGATCTTGCTTGAGACCATTCATTGATTTGCCATTTAACACGCATAACATGTTGTAACAATACAGGTTCTGCCGGAGGTATTGATGATGGTATTGGTATCATGATGATTCGATATTTACTATACTATCATGTACATACTAGCTATTGGGAATAATAAATATTGTATTAAATAACGAATAGCACAAGAATATTTTTCGAAAACTTACCTGCAGTTTTATACAACATTGAATATTCACATACGTTCACATGATTGTTTACAGACTAATAAAGTATTGTTGCACTATGACAGCACAAATGAATATTGTAGAAAATGTATTATTTATTTTTTATACATTATTTGTCAAATGTTCACTGTTATTGCCTGATGCCAGACAATAAACTAATGATCCATGCGACACCCGATCGCTGCAGTCTAATCCATTGCGCTTGTTTAAACAAGTTATAACAAGTAATTCGCATAAGCGCACGTTCGCGAAAACTCGGTTAGTTAATATTTTGGTTGATTATCTATGCGTATCCTTTTATAACATTTTATATTCTAGTTCTAAATAATTTTTTGATATAAATATAGTTATATATAGTTATTGTCATTGAAGCTACATTAATGAAAATACAGTTATAAATATAAATCAATATATTTGTAACGTAATACATATTATTTTCCATTTAAATATGATATTCATATTATTAATCTTATAAATAATTATATGATATACAATATTTGATGAATTTGAAAATATGTATGAATGTTAGAAATACTAAATAGTAAAAATTGTAACAAGTAATGAATTAATAGCGTTTATTCGGTTATATGCACGACAGCCCTATATCTACTAGCGGCCGAAATTCAACTGCAAATTTAACGGGTTAAAAAAAGGGGCTGGTTTAAAAAAAAATACTACATTAAAGTATAAGACTCGAGGATCATTTTGCGCTTTTGAACGTTCCGAAAGCTTTGGTAGGAGCTGAGATATGAATTTTTAAAGTTGGCAATTTTTAGCCACTTTTCGACCTTAAATCGCCCCAAGCTCGAAAAGGAAGCGTTCTACGAAAAAATGTCAAGAGACAAAAAGTGTTTATTTTTGCCCAATTTACATTGGAAAATTGTTTGCAGAGCGTTTATTTGCAATATGTTTATTTTGCAATTTTTTTGTTAATAACAAATTACCTGCCACTCGGACACAAAGATGTTACTTAGGTTTTTTGTTGGCAATAACTCAATGCATCGATTACAAAAGGTTTCATCCTGGCCCCTCCTCGTGGTCGGTGACCTTGATTTTCTAAGCATCTTTTTAGGGGTGGACCGTTCGTCTAAAAGAGGAATATGGTTTCGACATAATATTTTCCTACCCCCACTCTTGATGACTCATTATTTTCTTTCTTGGAGTTGTTAGAAATCATATAGAGTTAAATTTCCTCGATTACTTTCAAGACGACCTTAGGGACTTTAGCGAAGAACAGTGTGAAAGTTTCCATCAGGACCTCGAAAAAAAATGGAAAAACGATATCAAGGTAGATGGAACGTAAATATGTTAATTGACTATTGTTGGAATTTGAAACGGGATATATCGGAAACTAAAGACGAAAAGAAAAACGAAATATGCATCCTCTTCGCAAATTATTTGAAAACAAAAGAGTAAGATGCTCTAGAAACAAAGATTAACCATAATCTCGGCTAAATCGAGCGATTTTTGGGTCCATTTGTTTCAAAAATATTGATTTTACAAGATACTGGCCGTTTGTGCAAAAATTCTGACTACGGTATCGTTTTCAGCTGGCCAGAATACGTCGGAAATGATATGTCAGATATTAGTATTGTACAGCAAAATCAATTTTAGACTATGATTGTGCAATTTTTGGGTCTGTTTTCACTCAAAATATACAGGGTGTCCCCAATTCGGGTTGTCTATACCTGAAATGGATACAAAATTTTAATTGTCAAAAAAACTCATCCTTCATAAAATTTTTTGCTTATCCAGAAGCCCTTGGCAAGATAGTTATTTGTTCAATTTAATGTACAGGGTGTTCAAAAATTTGGAAAATGTAAAAGCAGTACAGGGTAAAGTACCTTAAATCTTAACGCTACCTGAAAAAGTAATGGGAAAAAGTTGCTTGGAATTAAATTTTATGTTTAAATATGAAAGCATAGCCTTCTAGTTAATACTCCACATTCTGGGATATCCTAGGACTCTACTTATTTTTTAATACTTTCACAGAAGCCACTCTATTTAAAAAATATTGCTTTATTGAAAAACAGATACACATGTTTGCATATTAATAATTTATTTTTTATACAGGGGGATCAGAAACCTCAAAAACATTAATCCAACATTTATTTTGAGAACACAGCACAATTCAGTATGTACGCGCCATTACAAAACTATTCTACATGAAGTCCGCCAAGTTCAACACACCTCTCCAATCTTTTTCTAAATGCAGCGTAGGTCGAATGTATCATTTCTTCATTTACTTGGGCAACAGCTTCAATTATCCTGCTTTTCAAGAAATCAACATTGTGTTGCACTGATTCTCTGTACATTCGTTCTTTCAAGAAGCCCCAAAGGAAATAATCAAGCGGCGACAAGTCAGGAGATCTTGCTGGCCAACAAATAGGACCATATCTTTCTATCCACTTCTCTTGAAATTTTCTGTTAAGCCAATTGCGGACTAGAATTGTTGAATGGGCGGGACATCCGTCTTGTTGGAAATACGCTTTTTGTCTATATTCCAAATGATCTTCTAATTCTGGCTAGAAAAACGTTCTACGAAAGTATTAAAAAATAAGTAGAGTCCCAGAATATCCCAGAATGTCGAGTATTAACTAGAAGGTCATGCTTTCATATTTAAACATAAAATTTAATTCCAAGCAACTTTTCCCCATTACTTTTTCACGTAGCGTTAAGATTTAAGGTACTTTACTCTTTACTCTGATTTTACCTTTTCCAAATTTTTGAATACCCTGTACATTAAATTGAACAAATGACTATCTTGCCAACGGCTTCCGGACAAGCAAAAATTTTTAGGAAGAATGATTTTTTTTGACAATTGAAATTTTATATCCATTTCAGGTATAGGCAACTGGGGACACCCTGTATATTTTATAAATTATCGGTTATAGATCTGATATACGATGTATATCAGATCTTTGGGTTTGGACAATTACTGCCTGTATTGTACTGAATGTTTGACATGAGACGTGAAATGCACTCTGTCATCAATGTGGTTCCAAATCTTTAGGTTGCATCGTACAAACATAATTCTTTCCAGAAAAAAAAACACTGCATTTCGATGCATTTAATTTTAGTACCTACACCACGGAATATTTTGATCTATGCCATACTGTAGAATTAGATAATCCTCTCGTGAAGCTATATTACCAAATACTTTCAGATCATTAGCAAAATTTACCTTGGAGAAGCAATGCTGGTTGTAAGGTCATTTATAAATATAAGGAACTGAAGAGGTCCCAAATTTAAGCCTTGCGGTACTCTAGAATCGACATGTTCTATAGATCTCTAGATAGATGTTATTTCTTGTTCAATTGTCTTCTGTCTAATAAGTAAGATTCAAGAACATTTAAAAGTCTTTCCAGAAAATGGTAAAACACCTTTTGAAGGTCCATATGAATTACACCAATTTGACTCTGACTATCTAAGAATTCATTTCAATTTCTAATTTTTTCATAGTTTACATTTTCCTTCATATCATGAAAATATGATAATAATGATACGATTGTTGAATTTGATGATATTTACCACATCAAATATATTTTTTACTGTGATAAATTCAAACTTGTTTGTCAGGTAAAAAGTATTTATGCTCCGATCGGCAGATTGGCTTGATGATTGGTCTGCAATTGCTAAGTGAAAAATAATGTCAGCTAATAGTGCATTCGGAATCTGTAGCTAAATGCATTTTCAAGATAAATGAAAAAATGTTTATTGTCTTACAGGTTTCTTATGTACTTTTTCCACATTTCTCAATAATTTTCATTGCAATTGTATTTTTGTCTTTCTGTTATTATTTCAGTTTCTAATAATATGTTTGATTGTCTTCATTTTTGGGAAACTTTATAACATAAACAATAGCATTTGAAATAGTAAATATGCAAAACTGAAATTGAAGATGTGCCGAGATCATATTTTGTTATTTTAATTAACACAGATAGCGTTGTTCGTCGAAAATTTGACTAACAATAAGAGGAAAAGTTATTCATCGTATTCTATTCTATTGGTCTCATTTTTGTTGTGATTGATATTTATATACGAAAATAAGCTGAGTGCATCCAATTTTCTGTAATTTACTGCAATACAATAATTATCCCAACGTTACACCCCCAGGGAATATAATAAGTGCTTTCAGAGTGCAGTTTGATTCCTTTTATAACCCGGATATTGTTGCCGAGAGTAACTGGTTTATTCCGGCACAACAATCTCCCGTTTTATAATAAACACACAATGTAGCGCTTGATGAATACGGTGCGGTGACAAGCTTCAATTCTTCTTCCCCGTTACACATCATGGGGTTAGATACTTCCAGATAAGGAAGAATTACGGGTCGCCTCATAAGCCGCGTATAAAACCCAATATGCGTCTTCTTTACGACTCTACAACTTTATTAAGAACGCTCGAAACGTATCAGATATAACTGGAGCTTAAAATGCACATATAAAGAGATCTGGTCCCAGATATTATTCATTTCTTTCTAGAAAATCGCTGCGGATAAATCGACGGAAAAAAAATGGGGCGCATACTGGGCGAGGGCGGTTCATCTATTATTAAATAAGCGTACGTTGACCGATTCTTTTGCGAGCAGATTGCCCGGAGCAGATAAATTAAAGCACAATATGGTACCATCAATAAAGCTGTCTATTCGCAATGATCACTTGCTAACTTCAGCGCGATCCGTATCCCCCTAGGGTTAATCAATAACTGGATATCTTAGTAATAGATTCTGGACATACGGTAAAGATAAATAACCTCGGCTCAAATAATATTTCAGTGTAATTATTAAACCATCCGGAAACCGGAGAAATTATTCCTTTTTTGCTTTTCTCGGATGTCATAAATTAAGAGGCTTTTGGAGAGGTTTTAGTGTATTATTCGAGAATTTATGAGCCGCCGCCAGTGGCGTTTTACGATTCATGAAAAAATTAATGAGAAAAAAATTGGAGTTATTTAAGCGCGAGAAATAAATAAAATTTAGTCGTCATTATTAAATATTAATTAAGGTATTATAGGACGATAGAAGTGACAATTTCAGAGTAAAAACAGGCTTATAATGTGCGATTTTAATTAAAATGCCTGTCAGTAAGAACATCAGTATTTTATTCATTATTCAAGATACCTGTTGGATGTTGAAACAGTCGATCATGGTGTTGTTGGTGGTGACCTATGCGTACAACTTCTTTGGTAGGGGAGGCGGACAGGGGAGGATTTTGAACGCATTTGCAAGAAATTGAGTTTAGTGTCAAATGCGCATGTCTTGTCCATAACTGATTTCAGATTAAATCGAATGAAATCTTCTACGAACGCTTTCTTGATTACAATAAATTATTATATTATAAAAAATAATTAAATTACATTTTTGTATTTTATCTTCTATTTTTTATTATTTCAGGTAACAAATAGAAATTCAGTGTTAGTAATTAATACATTTATTAACTTTTATGACAAGCGGTTAATAAAAAAAATTAATATACATTTTTTAAATAAATTAAATTAACGCATAATGTGTTTAACAAAGTATACAAACATAAATTCAAGTTATAGGCGAACAAGATCAGAAAATATTGCAAATTCTACTGTTCAAAATTTATGCGCATTTACCAAACCAAAAATTTCTTAAATCGCTGGGTATTATTCTGATCACTTCTAACTGATTGGAAACTAGTCTGTTGCTTTCTACGAACACCAAATTTGTTGTCAGCGTTGGTCAGCTGTTTTTCGAACGTTATTTCGCAAAAGCGCATGCGCTTGATGATTTATAATGGTTGACCGTTTTTCGAATAAACTAGTAGTTACAAGTCGTCAAAGTTATATTTAGAAAAAATCAATAATATAGTTCTACAAATAGGTATTTGTGAAAAATTTATCATTCCTTACGACATTTTCTATAATGGAGGACATACATACCTACATGTAAAAAGTACCTAGATATCCATTTTGCACTCTAATTGCAGATGACAAAAATATTTCATATTCAAATTAATAAAACAGGAAGATTATAATATGTAGATATATCATAAATTAACAAATAAATCTATAGAAATCTTAAAGTCGATCAATACTGACCGATTGACTTCAAGCTTGGCAGTTAGGTGAAAATTAAAATTCTTGACAATTTTTTCTAATAAATTGTATACAGGGAGTAACTGAAATGGTTACCAATTAACGAAAAAATTGCCTATATTCGAAATCGTTTCTTTTTCAATACAGACGATTCATAGACGATGTGACTACTTAAATAATTATAATTTTAGGTTTTGACACTTTTAGCACTGATTATCTAGACAGGGTGATGTTATCATTTATCTCGTAAACATAAACTTTTCTAAAGCCTTTAGTACTCTGTTCTTCCCTAGAAATATGGTTCTGGATAATTAATAACTAAAGATGCATGCTAAATTTAAACAAATTCGCATTTATTATGTTAATTTTGGAACTATTATAGGAACTTTTCTTGTCCGTCAGTCAAGTTTATCGAAACATTTTAGTTTATCCATAAAAAAATAATGTTTTGATTCCTGCCAGGGTCTACCTATTTTTTTAGAACAAAAAAGCCATACAAACTATTTTAATAAGCAGGCTTGTTCTTCAAAATGTCAAATTGTAACTAAACAATTTATTGTCATTTACCCATTCACCTCCTATTGTTTGGTTAAAAATAAAATGCATTATTTTATATAAGAGTACCTACAAATTAAAAAAACTTAATACACTTTATAGAAAGTACCTGTTTTAAGTGATATATTAATAGAAATTAGGTTTGAAGTAACATTTGAATACCTTTAAATTTATTAATGGCGCTGACGAAATCTTACACGAACTGGCTAAAACATTATGTTATTTTCTCGTTAATCTCGTCAATCAATTCTGTCAGCTAGAGATAGAAAGTTCTACTTTTTTGAGATAATGAAATGACTGCTGCTGAAACTTGTAAAACTTCCAGAAAAACTTTGTATAACGTTTATGTCAGTTCCGCCTGTCATAGCTTGTATTTCTTTGTATTTCATTATCCTGCTGTAAAATTTCAACAGGGGGTAGATCAGAGATCTCTAGTTAAGATTACGGGAGGAAGTCCGTAATTGACGACGACCATTTACATAGATTAAGGCATACCAACACGGAAAACTATAGTACTTAAATAATTTTTATTAAAAAATATATTTTTTCATATTTATTTAGTTGGATTTACAGTCGTAATTTTGTGTATCATTTGCTATTTAAAACATTTCAAAAGTGGATAATTCTCGTTAGCGTTTACATTAAAATTTGGTTTTATATGAGAAAAATTGCAATGGGGAATTAATGGGGAATTATTTTAAGGGCAAACATTAAAAACCTCCAACTGACTTAGTTTTCAAGACACACGATTATGCAGTATTTGAATAGCGTCATCAATATAAATAAATCGAAAGAATTTAAACAAAGTTAAAAATTCATTGAAATTGCAAGTTTTTATGATTGCTTGAACACCGAATATTTTATTAACAATACTTTTATGATCACTTGTTAAAACGCATAGCAGAAATAAAAAAGAATAGTCCTTTTACAAAACACTATGATATTTTTTTGTTTATAGCAAAATAAATTCCTACAAAATATCCAATTCACTAAATTGTCTTATTAACTCGATAATAATATTTGTTATTCGAAATGTTAAAAGGATGTGGTAACATATTTTCAAATGCTATCGGAAATATGTATTTTAGAACCGCAACTTACCTTGCCTTATATTTGTAGCCGACCTAAAGGTTAATGTATTCCTTTTCGTGAAAAAATGAGAGATATGCTATAATATCCAAGCAGTGATTTGAAGGCAAAACCATTGGAAAAACTTGTATCGAAACCCTATTCAATCAGAGAAGTCATTTCTTTCAGATTTTTTTGATATACTAGGAACCCATCGATATCGCCTGCCAATCTAGCCACCCCTAAAAAAAAACAATTCTTTTCAGTTGAAACGGCGGCAGATATATTTTATTTTAACGACATATTTTCCTCTATATCGAAGGAATTTTGTGTGATGCTATTCTGTAAAAGTAGATTTTCATGGTAATTTATCCCGTGGTCATTTATTGGATTTTGTATAGTAAAACGAGTGGGATCGGAATGTGGTGCTGGACATCAAAGGGCCGTTAGTTTATCTGTGATGGGTGTACGAATGGCGTCTTTATATAAACAGCAGGAGACGGACAGGAGCGAAAAACAAAGAGAGGATAAGGATTCCTTTAGAAATTTCAAATGCGGTGCACCTAAAATCTACAAAAGGAACATTTCTTTGTGGAAACAAACAGAAGGTATTTATTTTTTATTTATTTTTGTGCCTTTGCCTGTTAAGATTGTCCCAGTTTGTCTATAAACGAAATGATTTGGAATAAAATCTAATCGTTTCAAACATAATTGTGGTAAACAAATACAGAACAAATCAGAAATTATTTAATTTGTTCCTAAGACCTTATGAAATTATGTAGGGTAAATAAATATATTTAAATTCGTTAACCAAATAAAGACACTCAGCAAAAAAATTAAAGGAACAGAAAAATTTCCAAATTTTTTTAGTGATTTTTACGTGAGACAAAGAAAAGAAGCATCTTGAAGTTTGAAGATTCTAGTTTTGAAATCTTAAGATGAAAAATTATTTTGAGAATCACTCGGCACAATCAAAAGAAATAATACAATGCATAAATGTTCCAATTTTCTTTTCAAAACTGCACATTCAGAAAAATTTTAAAATTTTTGCCTTGCATTATTTCTTTTGATTGCATCGAAAGTGATGCTGAAAAAAAATGTACATCTTATGTTTTAAAAATTAGAATATTCAAGCTTCGATATGCTTTTTTTTCTCGATACGATTATTATTCACGAAATTACAGCCTTTCAAAAATCACTAGAAGAAATTGGAAATTTTTCTTCTACTTCAATTTTTTTTGCAGAGTTTAATTAATGATTCTCTTCGGTCAATCTGGATTTCTCATGAAAAACATACTTTTCTAAAAAAAGGATATACTAAACATTAGAACTATAAGAATCTGTCATTCTTTGAAATTGAATTAAACAGGACGCAGCATTGTAGGATTGTATTTCAGTTTATCAGTGAAAGAATCCTTAAACGGATTTTCATTCAATTGAAGTGACTCCTCAAGTCGAACTTCGGTCGGAATCAAACAGAATTTAATGTGAATGTTGGTGTGGAGTCCGTGAATGTAGATCACAACTCTTGAATGCTTTATTTTGTATGCCTCGGGGTTTCGATCTCCTCTATATGTTATCCTGGTTTTGAATAAGATCGTTCTGGTCTTGACTCCATTATGTGGTTCGTTGGTTTTTAAGCATCGAAATGTTTTCTTTCAGCCGGCTTCCGGTCTGCTGTGTAGTAAGTTTAGAAATATAAAATAGATATACCCTTTCCTCGTTCGTGAAGCTATACTGGTTGCTTTCACCAAAAAAAATATTATTAAATTATATATACGAGCCTATCACATCGATTTATTTTGAATTAGAAGCTGCAACAAATTACAAAAGCTGCAGAAATGAGACATTTCGATAAAATAGCTTTATCAAAACTATACACTTTTAACATATAAAAACTGAACAGCAAAAATAAAGAACAATAGGCACACGCAAGGAAAAATGTGATTTTAGCTAAAGGGTCGTAATGACAAAAACAAAAGAACAACAAATAAATGTCAATAATAGACATTCATCAAGAAAATATATGTGGTTATACTTATTACCTCGTAATTTTTTTCCAGCTAAAAGCTCCCTAAAGTAGCCTAAAATGATGTCCTAAGGGTTATTTGTGCGGGGAAAAATTTTAATTAAACCAAAAGTCGAATTTGTGATTGTAGTTAGTGTCGTTTTGTAGTTGATTTGAGTGCGGTGGGATGCGGTGCTGATAATATTCATTTTTATGTTTAAACAGCTGTTGCTAAAAAATCCTATAATAATTAATAATTTTTTTTGATATTTTACTATTTGAAGCTTAGAGCACTTTTTCCACAACACCATATTCTTCGGGCTTAACGTACCTCTAGCGCTTACAATTTTTTACCGATTGATCTGAAATTTGTATAGCTTAATATTCCCTAGAGAAGTACCTATGAATATTTTGATTTATTAAAATTAAATTTAAAAAATTTAAATTAATATTTTCTTTACAATTTACTACCGACTTTTGTATAAAAAAATTAAGGTTACTCTTCAAACTAACTGCATTTTTTTTAATCAATATTCAATTCTATAGAGTGTTTGTTACTTTCGATCCGCCGTTACTTTTGCACCCGGTCTCCTTTAAGATTGTTCAAGACGTATCTCATGACCCTCTTACTCATAGCATTTTAAGCCTCTGATTGTAAATGACGGTAGTCGAAACTATTATTAGATTATATTAATTTTTTAGCAGCTGTTACAAGTTGCAAGATTGATTATATGCTGAAAAACGTGATTTTAAATAATTCTATATAATTTTTGTATGTAATACGTGTTTGTTTTAAAATTTCGCTTAATTTCGTGGTAATTTAAACCATGCTCTAAATTTGGGTTTAGATGAGGAGGTAATGTTGAGTTAACAGTTTTGATAACTGTTAAGGTGAACCTTCCATCTTTTGTGTACACGATCAAAGTAGTAAAAATAGATTTAAGGTTCATGTTTTGTGCAAGTACATAATGCTTGCTGTCGAGGGGTGTTTCCCCGAGGCATTTTGGTGTACACATTGCAGGTATTTCGAGGCATTTTCTCGAATTCTGAGACATTTTTAGGCATTTTGTGGTATTTCAGGGCATTTTGAGGCATTTTCTGCAATTTCGAGGACTTTTGGTACATTTTCGAGGCATTTTGAAGGAAGTTTTGTATTGTGCGCATCCGCGTAATAGTTTGTCCAGAGGTGCTCGATGAGATGCATTTTATCATTCGACATCAGAGCGTCAGGGTAACCAATTAGGCTCATAAGTTGAAAATTATACATTAGTACCATTTCCTTGATTCATATCAAGAAACGGATAAGTGTAAGTGACCACTTATTTATTTATAAGTAATAGGTATTCAACATGACTAGCAGTGGCGAAGAATTTGATTTATTTGAGAAATACGTATGTATTAAAAGTTTTATTTTTAAATGAATTTAATTGTATCCTAAATAAAAAATAAAATGTTTTCAAAAAGTTTACCTTTATGTCATTGCCCCTTGGTTTCCATTTTTACATACTTATGTAAAACAAGTAATTTTTCCATTTTTCTTATTTTCTTAACATTTTTTTATAATGGCAAGTTATTGTTGTGTAAATGTGTAAATGTGAATTCTACCTCCGTATCAAGAAAAAATAAAAGAGCTGCAGATTTGTTAATATAGATTTTATTGAAACGATATGAATTATATTTATATCAAGATATTCATGTGCCTGATTTAGAAACTACGTATTTTTCGTTCTTAAAAAAGCAAATTAACTTCCTGAAAGAAAAATTATTATTTATCCATAGTTTTAAGGTTGGCTATCATTTCCCTTCTTTTTTCATTCAACATCACTGATGCAAGTACTTTTGTCCTGTATTCCACATTTATTTACCTAAAAATGATTATTTTTATGCCTAAATAAATTTAGAAACCAAATGTAGGTATTTACCCGTTTGAATATTTTTTCTGGTACTTAATATGTGTTATGAATTCGGACGTCGCTGTTTAAAAACCTCATAGTTCAACCTTCTATGTATATTCCCGTTGCCGAGTTTTTAGTTTCTCATTTTTTCATTTTTTGTTGTATAACAATGATAGCAATACAATTAGGATAGAAAATGGTGGTCTCATGCTAAAAACATAAGGCATTTCGAGATATTTCCGGGCATTTAGAGGCATTTTTTGGTATTTCTGGTATTTTGGGGACATTTTGAGCATTTCGGAGTTTTTCGGTATTTTTTTTGTCGCATCGAAGCAATTTGTAGAATTTCGGGGGCATTTTATTTTGAGGCATTTTGGTGTACAGAATCTGGACAACGAAACACCCCTCGCTTTCTGTGCATCCACAACTCTACCTACAGGCAATCATTACATAAGAAAATTGAAATTTGCAATTTGTATTGTTTGATATAACATAATATACTTTTCACAATTTTGTTTTGCTCAGAATTATTCTATAATATTTAAAATAGTACAGTATGGATGATAGGTAATTAGAATCACAATGCCCTGTCATAAATTATGTTTTGTGTCGAGAAAATGAAAAAATAAAGTAATTTCCATTAAAAATTATATTTTGCTTAAAATAAATATTTCCACCAATATTTTTATATATTAATTGCAATCTTCTAAAAATGCAATATTACTTTGGTATCTGCTTTGAAGCTCCGTATTACGGAAAAAAATATCGACGGATTGTGACAAAGCGATTAGTTTTTGATCTCTAATACTAAAGGGAAAGCATTTAGAAATGTATATTTCTAATTCGAATTGAAAATATTACTAACTAAATATTATGAATTGTGTTTTTTTTTTAACATAACTAGATATGCATTAGGTACTTTTACTACGGGATAATACATATTTTATTATAATTTCACTGAATTTTTTATATTATATAAATCCATATTGTTTAGGATTTATTTCTTTTTCGAGTAATATATCTGCCACTAATGAAGTGACGTCACACGCAAGTCATTTATATTAAAACCGCTTTATCCTTTCCATTGCGTCACAAGTAATATTCGTATGAACTAAAATGAAAAATCCTAGTCAAATTAGTCTCCGTTTTCATATAATTGAAATGTTATCTTGACAATTCCCAAATCTGGATATCACAAATTTTAATACTGGTATTATCGGTTAGGAAAATATGCCAAAAAATCGATATTTCAACGAAAATATAAACAACAGTTGGTATGGAGACGCGATCAAAGCAACTGTCAAATTTTTAATCTGTGTGTCAGCTTTGTTTTGTTTTAACTGCAATAGTCAAACTACAGTGTAGGTAAATCTAATATCTAAATAACGTCCACCATTTTCTTTCACTCTAATACACATGAAGTATTGTAACGATTGTTTGTGATAGATTGGGACTATGAAACATTTATACATCATTGTCTATTTTGTCGCGTTTAACAAATAATGAATTCACGTCCGCATCTACTGTCTGATATTAGGACACATTCGCGACGTAATGCCAATCTTAAAACGGTTCTAGTGTAGATGACCAACTTTCATCTGAAAATGTAGTCTATTTAAAAATCCTTCCACATCCGTAACCAATAACCTTATTAATTTATTTTAAAAGTGACTGTTTGTCTTGAATAGAGATCTTTGTGACTATTTTGTTTGGGAAGTGTCAAAATCCCAACTAGTCTAAAACCAGTTAATTTTGTTTTGTTGCTATTTCTAGTATAATGTGTGTCTATATTTGTTCATTCTCCAAACTTTTAATTCCCAGTTCAGCGTCAAATGATACCCAAAACGTATATTCTGAATATTTTCCTTCAACTTTCTTTAATAAAAAGTGGTACAATATACCTGGGAAATAAATTTCGCTCATACGAATCGCACCGACGCGACGCCTACGCGCGAAGGTGTAAACATCGCTGAAAAGTCACCCACGCGCCGTCTAAGCAGATTAGGATTAATATCAACAGCTACACATAAATCTCACTTCTGAGATAGATTTATCATCGCCCTCTTGTACGTATTCGTTTTACAATTCGTGCTTTTTGCATTGCGTTTCTATGTTTTCTTGGACTCCCTAATTTTCCGACACGCCATGAATCATTCTATCTTCCCAAGTGAAATATTATCGTTGTTACTTGTTCTGATTTTTGGGAAACACACAGGCGGATTTAACTGAATACGGAAAAATAAATCTATAGCCAAGAAGTCTTCATTAATGCCAAGAGAAAAGAAATACATACTGCAAGAGAAAAGGGATACTTACTTAGGATATCCTTATGAAAAAGTATTCAAAATTTTGTCCCTTACATTCGCCCATCCTTAAGATGTCAAAAAGCAAATCTTCAATCTTAACCTGTGACTGTTAGTACTGTCGGTAAAGTAATAAACTAACATTGTAGTTGAAGTGATTGTGCAGTACGTGTGGATTTCCTTATACCCAAATATGTCTATTCCTTGCCTTATAAACAGAGTGCGTGCTAAGAATATTTTGTATATACTATGGACTTATCGAATATACTGTAACAGTCATTCACAAAATTATATATTTTATGATAACATGAACCGACGAACGTTTCCATTACTAATTGTAAAAATACTTGAACTTGCAATAGAACGTCCTTATGGACTGATCCTACTGATACTGAAACTGCTCTTCGTTTTTTTTGTACGTAAAAAAAATTATATTTATATAGAAAATACGATAAACGACAGTTTGTTACATGTTACCAAAAAATTCTTTTAAAAATGTATTTAAGTTTACTAGTTTTGTTTTTTGTCTTGTTGAGGCTTCTTATAACATATCTGATAATTTGTTAATGAAAGTAATCTTGCCTATTAAAATTAGTTTAAAGCTTTGTTTTCAATTATTGCAAAGGAAAACTTAATTTTGTACGAAATATAACAAAAATATATTGGCGTATCTGTAAAAAAATATCTTGGTCGGTTTGGGACAGGCAAATGTCATCAAAAGTCCATCAGCCTGTAGAAAAAGTCATTATTCTTAAAGAACCCGATGTTTAGAAATTTTTTCCGTTCAGCAGAATTCTCCGAATGTCGATTCAATGAAAAAAACTAAATAAGATAGAGTTAGTTGATCCAAATGAAATCAAGATTTTTCCGAGCCTTGGTGTTCATTTGTGATACGGAAAACATGATGACAGTTGTTGATTCCATTAACAATACGCCCATTAGTGACTTATTAAAAAAATTAAATTATTGAAAATGTAAACCTGACCAGTATATCAAATAAAATCCTATTGTTTTGTTCAGTTAGCTAATTGTTCTTTTGAAATGTATCCCAAAATTCACGTGCAAGAAGTAATTTTGATAGAAAACAAAGGTATACAGTATAGGGTTATGTATGGAATAGCATATCGAGTAAATGGCCTCCACGCCTCTACTGGCACATACGCACTTTTTTGTTCATGACCGTGCGTGAGGGTTGCTTTCAGTGTGCAGCAAAATAAAACTCTCTTTCAATGGTAAAATAAAAGTATTTTTATTGAAAACAAAGTGTAATGAAAAGAAATATTGTCGGGGCGTTCGCTGGAGAGTCCTTTTTTGGACTCGCTCGCAGGTATATGTATTCAATCCCTGGCACCTATCTGTCGTGGTCCTTTTCCGGGAACCATAGTCCAGCGTTAGGCTGGCGCTCTTGACGCAATACTCAAAATGGGTCACTTGCAGACATGTGTACCCACACACCTCCCTGCCAGTGTGGGTACCATTACGGAACCTGTAGCCGGTCAGGGAAACGGTCCCTTCTATCGGACCTTGGGTGTGGTTGACATCGATTTTAATGGGGCAGAAGTTGATGGAAGGCTATTGTCTTGGTCTCTGGTACCTGTCGCGTTATTCAAATAATACGCAGGTTTGACTCTGTCTATGGACACTTTAACTTCGCGACCACGCACTAGCACCGTGAATGTTTGATCACTGTAAACGGACCATCATACGATCCTGTAGTTGAGTTTTAATGCCGTCTGCACGCACAAAGACATGTTTCGCCATTGCCAAGTCTTTAAAAACGAATGGCGTCTTCTCGCCATGGCGTTTAACTGCGGCTGGACGTCTGAGGTTCTTAATAAAATCCGCTTCGGTGCTGAATTCTTTGTCTGTCCTGTGGGAATGAAGAAATTCTCCTGGTAGCCGTAGATGTTGTCCGTATACCGTCTCGGCCGCGGTACCTTGAATGTCTTCTTTTCACGCTGTTTGTATTTCCAATAGTAAAGTGGGAAGAACGCTAATCCATCGATCGTTTTGGTGGCATTTTATCGCTGCTTTTAATTGGTGGTGAAAACGCTCCACCATGCCACTTGCTGCAGGGTGATATGCAATGGTTCGGAGATGAGTCGTACGTAGTAAACTTCGGGGCGAGCGTTTGCTGGAAAGTCCTTTTGTGGAGTCGCTCGCAGGTATATGTATTCAGTCCCTGGCATAGTCAGACGTTAGGCTCTTGGCGTAATACTCAAAATGGGTCACTTTCGGACTTGTGTGTGTACTTACAACCGTTTTGCATATATGCGGCTGAATTTCGCAACCCCAAAGAAAAAAGTTAAATTGCATGATCTGGCCTGCAAATTCTGATCACCAAAACGGGAAATTATACGACCAGGAATGGAATCATCTAGTAATTGAATTGTTTCTCGAGCTGTATGGCATGTGACACCGTTTTGTTGAAACTACATGTCGTCCTACATCTATATCTTGCAATTTAGGTGTAAAAATCTGGATAATCATGTCGCGATAGCGAGCACCATTAACTGTTATTGCCTAACTAGCATTTTCGAAGAAGAATGGTCCGATGATTCTTCCAGCCCAAAATCCGCACCAAACAGTGACACGTGGATGTTTCTATTTCTCAACAATCGCTCGTGTATTTTCCGAACTCCAAATATGACAATTTTGTCGTTTGTTGATTTTATTATTTATCAGCATCCACTTGTAATTCCATAATCTATTCAATTAACTCTCTTCGCTCTACGTGGTCAGCAGGCTTCAGTTCTTGAGTCAATTGAATTTTGTAAGCATGAAGATGCAAATCTTTCTTGAGAATACGCTATAGAAAGCTTCTCGAAATGTCCAATTCATTACCACGGTGCCGAATTGATGTTTTTGGACTCCCAGCAACATTCCTATGAACGCTTCGATGTTTTGTGTTGAACAACTTGTTGAAGAACGGTCAGAGTGATTAAGATCACTAATCCAGTCTCCCTGAATTTTTTAATTAATTAATTTACTATTACGGCCTATTTTGTGCGAAAATTGGAAACTGTAACTGCCAAACCTTTATTATTTTTAAAATATTGCTCGATAATGAAAACGGTTTGTTCTTTCGTGTAGCTCTCCTTTTAATAACCCTAAACTGTCAACTGTCTCGCTGTTCTTTTTTTGTTGGCAATCTTTACCACACAAGTGGCGCGAAATTCAAATCTTGCGCGAATTTTGCTACACTTTATCAGTTATGTGTTTTTGTTATTTAAAAATTATGTTCCAAATAAATTTTGTATAAATTGTCATAGCAACTGTCGGTACGAAATGTAAAGTTTCATTTACATTTCAAAAAACGTCGTCATAGCTGTTTACTTATAAAGTATGTCGTGTGACTAAATGATAAATTCCTAATGATTACAGCATCTTTTAATTGTATGGTGATGTTTGAACAATCATTCGACGGATTCATGAAATGTTATTAAATTGGAATAGATATTTAGAAAGTACATATTCCTTGTATAGGGAAAATTAATATAAAATCAGGTTTGGGGGATTTGCTTATAAACAGCAAACTTCAGTTCAATACAGTAAATATTTTGTATAACGTAATAAAACAGGACTGAAAATTAATTTGCTATTAAGTAAAAGCAATTTTTGATGTAGGTCGCTAATAATCCCTAAATGACGGCGCCCTTTATTTATAGTAGTTTTAAATGTTCGTTTGCGGAGGCCGCATTAAACAGTGCAGATTTCATTAAACCCAATCATAAATTGTCCGGCAGGCGACGTCGAAAATGGTGAAATGAAATTTACGTTGTTATGTCCCCATCCGAAAGGCAATATTGAATGTCAGGATATCAGATAATTCTGGAATTGAATTTGCAATAAATACGGCTAAATAGTTATGTCGCGTATTATAAGCAATAAAAAGGCTCTCGTCAAGGTTTTAAATCCTCCGCGAATGTGTTCGTTATTGATGAAATAATTCCTGGAATACGTTCCCTTATACGAGAGGATACTTTTATTTAATGGCGCAGTTTCGATGTTACATTTCTATGACATTTAGAAATGGTTTTGATCAAAATTAAATTGAAATTTTACCATAAAAGTGTAATAAATACAAGTAAAACAAAATGGGTTTATAAAAGAACCTACCTAAATCCATGTTATATTCCTAACACTAGTTTGGCTGTCTCGTATTTTCCTCACTCATTTACGTATTATATAAACTCTAATGCCAATAATTCCTTATTATATAAAAAAGTTAAAGTAAACCTACGGATATTCTTGCGGATATATGAGTACAATGTTAATTCAAAAATAATTTTCTTGAAGACAGTAATTTTTTTTGTGTACCTATAAACAAATGAAATTTGATTTAATACAGAGAACTTGTGAAGGCATAAAGTAGGAACATCTAAAAAACTGCTTTCAAATTATAAGATAAACAAAATGTCACACGCGTTTCAAGACGGCTAAAAAAATTGGGAAATTGTATAAGAAAATTCCTGAAAAAGTTTTGCAGGATAAGTTTGCAAATATTCACTCAAATAATCTCTGTGAAGCAACAAACTTTTTTAAATTATGTCGAAACATTCTTTAACTCGCAAAGGTTTTCAACTGAAAATATTTATTTGATGGTACCCATAAAACCGAAGGTAAGGTATTGCTCAAATCGAAAAGACAGTTATAATTGAGGAAAAATAAAATATCCACTGTATATACAGGGTGTCCCGGTACTTGATACAAAAAAGTCGGGTACACATAGATGAGGTCAAAATAATATCAGTTCTTCATATAAATTGTTTTTATATGGGCCTTCGTTAACAAGTTACGGGCCCTCAAAGGTGAAAATTAAAAATTAATTTTTATTTACAGTCTCTAAACTATTAACTTCAGCATGATGCAAATTTGATGATGAATAACACACGCGTACAGCTTGTTTTTGATGTTGTAACTGCATTATGCCCAGAACGCCAGAGACGGACTATGTCCAATGATTAACAACTCAGTATGTCGCAATCTGCCTGCATCAAAAATAAGTTCCCTGAAAATTTGCCAACGATAATAATCAACTCGGTAAAATTAACAGTATAAGAAATATTTGTGATTTTATGTCACAGTGCACATCGAATGACGTCTCCACCATTTTTTGCGTTTTTAATTTTGTATTGGACATAATTACTATGTTAGAACCATATATATATTTAAAATACGAGCCTTGAAAATCTTACTGCCTGCTAACGTAATTTTCACTAACAAAATTTGACAAACACACTTTACACATAACACAAAATAGAAAGAAAAAAAAAGAATCACTTCACACAAATTTGCATTGTGCTGAAGTTTAAGGACTGTAAACTGTAAATAAAAATAACTGCAATTATCACCTGTAAGAGCCCGTAACTTGTTAACGAAGGCCCCTTCGAAATAAATTTATATGAACAACTGGTATTATTTTGACGTCATCTATTTGTACTCGACTTTTATGTATCAAGTACTGAGACTCCCTGTATACACTGAGCTATTTTATCGTAGACTAAAAAAACCCGTTATTTGAGGTGAAATCCAGTAGAATATGCAGCTCGAGAACGACAGTCTTAGCACCCTATGTTTTTTTTTAACTAATCCCCTAATTTTAGCCGTAGAATACGTTTTTGGATTTTCTGGACGTTCATAGGAAGCACCCTGTATAATGCTTAGGACTTAAAAGCATTGCTTCCTGAACGTAGGTTATACATTAGAATATCATTTCAATTAAAAAACATACACATTGCTAAAAATAAACATTTAAATATTCATTAACTGTTTTCAGAATTACCTTCTCTCGCATTAATTAAACTTATTTATGTGCTATTAAGGTATGTTTTAAGGAACAATATGTGAGTATATTCAGTACGAAGTTTAAAAAATGCAATTTTCTGTTGGTTCTTTGTCTTTATGACATGTTATTGAATGGCTTCTGATGCCTTTCATATCTATTTTATTCATGGGATATCAATTTTTATCGGAACCGTTTTGCTATTGCCATTTTTCAAGTCACAAGACGTAGTTTATTACTTCTATTTTCGTCACATCCGTAGGCCTTATATTTATTTGGGTTTTATGTTTTCTTCTACAAAATGAAAGCTTAAATTTTGTATTTTAAATAAATTAAATAAAATAGATCGATCTGGTTTAATTTTATTTAAAATGTTGTAATTTACTTGTAATTTTTAATTGAAGCAAAGAGGGCATCACAAGATTCACAAGTGTAATCTATTCCTTACAGAATCGGAGAGATATTATTAAATTTCCTCTGGTTACATTCTCGAATAAAATTTAAAACGTTATATGCAAATTTCGGCGTTCGTATTTGAATTTCAAAATAAAATGTTCATTCGTAAACATGCTTATTGGGGCTGCTATGTTTACACATCAGATGCATGCTTCTGTTTCTTAATTTATTTGATTTCTTACATTTCTCAGGCATTTCTTATTACTTAAAATCGAGGAATATGTGCTCATTGCTCATTTGATATGCAGAATATGTTTGTTTCTAGGGACTTTCAAATCGGTTATTAAATTATTTTGATTAACATTAAAGCGAAGGAAAATTACAAACACATTAATTTAAAGTGGGCTATAAATACATATAATAAGTAGGGAAAAAATAGTATAATTAAAAAATTATAGTGTTTTCAGAATATTTTATTATGCCGACTTGTATACGTAACTTACTAACAAACATTCTAAGAAAAATAAATAATTTATTACCTATCTAAAACTTATAATAAAAATACAGGCTTATTAAAAATTAGTAATAATATGTTTATACAAGAAAATTAAATAATTTTTAATATATTCGCGTATCCAAGGATGCAACTCTTTATTTTTTTGTAGACGGACTTAATATTATTTGTCTTAACTATGCTAGAAAAATAAATGGAACACAACAAACTTTGTCTTTTAACGTATGTAATTGGCAAATATTGATAAATCCTTAGAAAATAAATGAACGATTCACGGAATCTTCATCTTGACTGTTCTTCCAGTATTATACAAACGACTTCTTCTTAAAATCGCCTCTCATTAACATGTAGCATCCAGACAATAATATAAATAATCCTAGTAACGTATACTGAAATGTAAGTATCCAAAAGGCCAACAAGTATGTGGTCCTATTGCAGTATTTATCTCCACTAGCTGAATTATACTCGGGTTGGTAGTTCTTATAAACAAAATAAGTAGCTGCAAAAATAATAAGATATAGTTTAAAACAAAAAAGATACAGCTGTGTTTAATTGTTAATAAGGCAAATATACAGGGTGTTAAAAAAGGAATGTAAAATATTTCAGTATGAACCAAAATAAGCAGAAAAGTCTTAATAAACATGGGTCCGCAAAGTAACGGTTGCGGAGATATGGACCACTATTCGTTTTTGAAACATTTTATTTTATTAGGAATAAACCGACAAAGGAAGCTTTTAACAAACAAAAAACAAAGTTACAGAAGATGTTCAAAGTGCCCTCCATCCATTTCCAAGTAGGCACGACAACTTCGTCTCAACGATATTCGAACTCTTTCGAAAACACCCTCATTGGTTTGGATTTCTTGACACTTTTGATTAATCCGTAGCTGCAGCTCTTCCGGGCTATTTACAGGAGTACAATACACTAATGTCTTCAAATATCCCAAAACAAAGAAATCTAGAGGGTTCAGATCAGGCGACCTTGGAGGCCATAAAACAGGCACTGTTTGCTCAAGGAACCGGTATTACGCAATCTTTGGTGAATTCTTCCAAACATGCGTTGTGAAGGAATCTGGCAATTTGGATAAGCGTAAACATAAAGACGTCGCGCTTCGGTGGCGTTCCCATTAGCACGACCATACATGAAATGCATGTCTGTTAATTCTGCGTTAGAGTAACCAGCCACAGCGAAAGAAAATTTGTGCACTGAGAACAACTGTCAAATACGTACTGTTTATTTCACTAAACATCAACCAACTATTATAAGAAAATACACAACGTTTTTGCAAAATAAAAAAGGGGTTAAAAACATAAAACATTCCATATCTCCGCAACCGTTACTTTGCGGACCCATGTTTATTGAGACTTTTCTGCTTATTTTGTTTCATACTATTACCTCCTTAAATATTTTACACTCTTTTTTTAACACCCTGTATCTAGCCCCACCAAAATCACGTCACATTTTAAGGAAGAGTTTCCAAATGTTCACGGTTTAATTTTTAATAAAAACTGTTTTAACTTTATTTATTTATTTTATTTAGTGTTTCAACAGCCTTTAAATCGGAACAACCCGTAGTTATTTATATTTTTAACTGCTCTTTGCATTTTCTATACTACTAAACTTCAATAGTAATCAATGTTGAATATGGTATATGCATTTAAAAAAATTGTAGTGTTATTAAAACTCTTTATTTAAGAGCACCATTAAATACGTCAGTAAACGCGCCAACGAAGGTTCATATTAATTTTTAGTACACAGTTGAGTTCAACCCGTTTTAATTTTAATTTAATTTAAAGTCCTTACTTTAATCCACTCATAAAGATCAGTTTTTTAATTCTACAAATTTATGGGCTCTGTAAGAGCGGTATGCGAATAATTTCATTTAAGGCTTTATCCTTCCCGAATTCAAATACTGGTTATTAAATCGTTTATAGTTTATAGACTCTTTAAAATTTGTCTGATCTGCTGTACAATATTTATTAACTTTTTGTTTACCTGAGTTTAAAGTTTGTATTGCGACTGAAGTATAAGTATTTGAAAAAATAAAATTTTTTTGAAAGTCATAAGTATAGCTTGACATTTGGGTGCTTAAAGAAGGCGTCGGGCTATATCTATCAACGTAATAAATTTATTAAACAATTTTCTGCCAGTAATGAAATGTCATATTTGTGAAATAATTTTGGAATGGGATTTTTATCAGTTTAATAATCAAGAACATTTTAAAAAACGTCAGCTGCCGTATTGGATAGTTTTATTATGTGATATGATATAATTTTTATATTCATTGTATCAGTCGAGTGTCATTATTTTGGCGGAAATATGTAGATGCCCAAGTGACTACTCCCCTGAAGCCGTCGATTGCATCTTCACATGCATCGAGTGAAAGAAGAAATAAATAATAGTATATAATAGAAAAATATGTCCCAATTCTCTCGTATAAACGTACCTATGTATATGAAAGAAAACTATACTACAGGAACTATTTTAATGATGCTTTTCTCTTACAAAAAAATACACTGGTGAGGTTATCTTAGCAATTTAACACAGTTACATTGTTTTTAAATTTCTCAGTGACGCCACTGATTTCGCACGGAAATGTCAAACTTTAATGATAAATTTGTTTTATTTAAAATCCAAACTTATCAAATAAAAGCAAATTTTTGATCTTTCATATTTTTTGTAAAAATTATATGTATAAATATTCAAAATTAAATTTAATTCAAAGACATTCCTGACATACCAAAATTATGAAATAATGGAATCTTTGAAAACTATATTTACTTGTTGGTATTTGTCAAGGGCAATGTTAGAGCAACAGGAATACAAGATAATTCTTTGAATGATTGCATTTTTTAATAATTTCAATGTCCGGTATGTGTTTTTGAATTAATAATATTGAGATATATCGTTTTTAATTTTTATTTTCGACAATTATTAATTACCAGCTATTTACTAGATATTTTTGGTGTAAATCAATGTTGATTGGGGCATGAATCCCAGAGTAGTTTTTTCTAACAATGCATACTTAGATTTTTTGTACCAAACAACTTTGACTGTAAAATAGAGTAAAAATACAGGAGCTAATAGCAAAATATATATTTTTCAGAAACAAAGTCATTCACTTTAGATTTGATTTTTGTCATTCTTGCAAATATACAAATAACGTTAATTAGTGTGCTTCATAAAGCGTTCATGTGATAAGAATAATAGATATTTAGTTTTTTTCTCTTACCTACTCCATGCAAAATTACATCGAATACAACCAAGATCACAGCGGTATTAAATAAATATTTGTTAGTAGACCTGCTTAAGAACTTAGCTAAAGCACCCAGAGCACCTAAAATGTATCGCCTATTAGTTAATTGAAAATAATTTAATCATAGTAATTCTTACCTGCCGCTATCAAGTAGAGTGGAATAAATATGCATACTGGGCAGTTCATTATATTTACAATCCCCGTCGTAAACATCGTGAAGAAAACTGCGTAGAGCAAAACTAAGGAGGCATTGATGCCAGCTGAAAATTAAGTTAGTTTTTAATTTATCATTAATTGGTATTTGGGTATTTTTTGGTATGTGTTTGAACATATATGAAATATTAGTTAAATTAAACTTTGCCTCAAAAGATTTTATTTATTGAGTGTTGTTTTAACGAAATGTATTTTTTTTCCTTTATCTAATTTTGTTGAAACAGTATTTAGGAATATTGAAAGGAAGACAAATTCTGTTAGACCACAAAGGAGAAATTGCATCAACAATAAAGTTTCCATATATTCCTGTACTATCGGAAATATTAAGGAAAATAGGTAACAAATTTAACATTAGAACAGTTTTTCAAACAACTAATACTTGACGGACTGTAAGAGAAAGTGATTTGAAATAAATGCTTGAAATTAAGAACTCATGATAAAATAATCACCCCGTACATTGTTTTTTGTAAAATACATGACAGAAATTTTATTAAAAAAAAAAATAAATTAAAAGTCTGTCCGTTGGAAAAAAATCTATTATCTTGATGTTCTACCAATCTCTGAATTTATGGCACTTTTTCAAAACACTTTAGACAAATATATCACTTCACTTGACGAATTCTTAGACATAAATACACTCGCTTTTACCAAATCAGGTATTAGTGGTCATTCTGTTCATACCATTTATCTCAAGTATGATAAATGTAATAAAAACAAAGTGACAAATGAACCCAAGTAGTATTAAATTATATGAAGTATAAGAAATTAACTAGCATTCTCTATGTGTTCTATAAAGGCAAAAAGTGTGTTACTTACGGGTCCGTTTTTCCTTCGCTTTTTCCAACGGTTCATTGTTACTCTCCGCCTTAAGTTTTCTTTCGTTCTCCAATTTTTCAACGTCTGCATTAGACAACAAGGTGGTGGAACTGTTTTGAGTGGACATGTTTTCCTCGCGATTGGTCAATTTTCAAACAACAAGGCATGCGCTAACGCACATATCGGTATACAATGCTCTACTAAAATAACTATTTATATTTTTTAGCGCCCAGGCACAGCTTACGCTTATTTTTAGTTCGCAATATTTGGCTTGTATTGAAACGTTTAGCAAAATAATAAGAGTCTATTAATTTACTTAATTGTAAAACGTCAGGCGATTTAATCACAGCGTGCGTAGCGAGAAGCATAACAATAAAAATACATACAGGGTCAGTAGAGTGATAAGTGGCGTCTATTTTGTTTACAATAGAAATATATATTTCCGTCTAAGTTGGACACTATAAAATACAAATATGCTCGTTAATGTAAACAGTTATTACTGGAAACATCTGATTAACATGAAAAAATATTTCTACTTGTATTTATTTATCGACTGTCGTATAGATGAATAACGTTCCCTTTTGTGTAACTCACATAAAGTTGAATCCAGAAAGAGGTGGTAAGAACTGTATAGTATGTATAAAGTGTACAGTAGTATAAACTTAAATATCTTTAAAAACTTTATGTATGATTTTAAGGGGACGTTTTTTAATTGTAGAACTTGGTGAACTGCATTTTTTCAACCGAGATCTAAGTCGTGCTACGTCAGCTTTTTAGGAATAAAATTTTATATAATTTATATTATCATTTTTTTATTGAATGGCCACCGAGATCCTCAGACTTGACGCCACTCGATTTTTTTCTTTGAGGCTTACTGAAAGAAATCTTTAAAAATCCAGGCCATAAACTGTACAAATCCATAGAATAACAGAAGCCTGAGTAGAAATTACCCCAGAATTTGTACCAAAGGTAACCTATGAACGTACGTTAAGACAAGGAAAGGGCATCTGTTGAATAAATTGTCGTGCAACAAAAACTTTCAAGTTTTTGTAAGGAAATTTTGTTTGTTCTTTATTGATTTGTCAAAATTAAGCATAAAAATGATAATAGGTAGTACCATGTTAGTAACATTTTATTCATTTTTTTTATATATATAATTAGACTTTTAATTTGACAACAAAACCGTTACTTAAAAGTTTTTGATAAAATTTAAAAAAAAAAAAATCACAAACATAAATCATTAAAATTTTACTCCAGAAGCTGACACAGTAGGCCTTGGATTTTGAATCAATATGGCCCTTTTAGCTCAATTTGGATAAACTATTTTTTATTTTAATGTTAACTAACTATTGATTTAGGACAAGTTTTAGACTTAATTTATGTTAACTTAATATATTTACAATAAAATTAAAGAAATAATGATTTTATTCAAACAAACTTGCGGATAATTCAGAAACTATTTGAGACATATTACCGTATTCCGTGTGGGCCGTTGTAATACGTGTATTGGGATTTCAGAAACAAGTAGTTAAATAAGGAAAATAATGTTGAGTCTTCATTACTAAAATAGGTATTGGTACTGTTTTTAACCTCCATTGAAAATTAAGTATTACTTTATTCGTTAATGTAAATTTGACATGTGTTAATAAAAAATATTTATACAGGGTGTAAGAAGTTTGACTGCAATAACTTCAGAATGAGATGGACTAATCATAAATGAACAAAAAAGTTGTATATTACAGGGGCGTAAAATTAACAGTTTTCAAAATACAGCGAGTATTAATATTGGGGAATTTCATCACAACGTGACAACTACGCTTAACCTGTTGATGTACACCACGTGTACACGCGGCAGACTTGTTCTATGGAAAAAATGTAAACAACTATTATTATGAAATATTTAGTAAATTTCAAGACAATTGTTTTCCAGTTTTTAAATAAATAAAATAAAATGTATCGATTTTGTAGTATGAAGATAGTGTTGCACTTAAATTTTAGCTCGAATTTTAGTAATTATGAATATCTTAAAATAGGAACTTAACTTTTAATCAAATTATGTATTTAAAGTACCCAAAGATTCACGTCGTCCAAATAATCATACGTATTAAAAATAATTTAGGTACTTGCCAAAAAACAAAATTCAGTAATTTTTAAACCCAAAAGTACAAAACAAAGTACAACATATGATTCTCAAAATGTCCACCACCATGTTTGATGTACGCACGACACCTTCGAATCCAATTTTCGAGCACTCGCTGGAAAACATCTCAAGAAAAGGAAATAGTAGTACGCAAAAAGCACTCAGACACGATTAAATCCAGATACCAACTATATTGCGTGTTGGTGGTTACTGAAGTTCAAAAAAGTGATAAACATTGTATTTTATGGTATTCTATGCACACATTATGTCAATATTCCATAATTAATCGAACTTTTGTACAAGTTAGAGATTTTTATAATTTTTTTCTCGGAAATGGTTGAGTTTAGGACCCATGTCGTATAAGGTTTTTTTGTTTATTTTAATGTATTCTATCGTCTCTTAAAATTAAGGCAGTCAAACTTCTAACAGCTATATTGTTTTATCTAAAGTTATCGATTTTATTGTATTTGTGACATATTATTAAAACGCTAAAAGAAATGTAATTTTTGTTCAACATAATGTTCAATATAGCAGCCATATGATGGCTTCTCGGAGTAGAAATTTTGAAATAAAAACTTGAGGTTACAGTGACACTCTTAGCAAAAGTTAAATCTTAAACTAAAATTTTAAAACTTTACCCAATTAATCGTTTTGCTATCTCTTATAGTCCCATAAACTAAAATGGAAGTTCTTTGACTTGTTAGAAGACTTACATACAAAACAGAGAAAAATACATTGGTCATTCACATTTTTAATTACTATTATATCACATATTCGCAACAATTAATCTCAATGTATAAAATCCATATAAAATCTATATAAAATTAGTTTCATTACAAAAATATTCCTAAGCATCGATCAATTCTATAAAATCTAAAGCAGCTATGGTTCCCTTGGTGCTTCTGGATCTACAATCGGCTCTGTTGATTTGACGAAGTAGATGCAAATCAAAAAACACAAAAAGCCCGACACCACCATCGCCGTGATCGCGTATAAGATGCTGATGTAAACAAATGCAACCAGATATACAGTCTTATCACAATACTGAGCGCCATCTTTTGGGTCGTACGTCGGTTTGTATTCTTTGTAGACCCAATAGGAACCTAAACAGAAAAACAAAATATATTAGGAATTAAGAAATCTATGAACCGTCATTATGATTGCGTTTACAAAAAAAAATGTAGGAGACAAGACTATAAACGGTGGTTAGGTTACTCTCATTCTACCACCCTACTTCGCACTGGGAAGAAAATGGTATGGGTCAAAATTTGTTATTTCAAAACTATACGTTGTGTTTTTAAGATACAAATCAAACTTTTTTTACAAAACACTGTGTATATGTTTACGAATTGGATAGAGCGCTCTATAATTATATGAAATTTGATAGTTCTGTCTCTAATACTAAGAAAAAAGAACTTGAAGAGTTTGTTGTCAGTCACATCTCCCTTATTATTAGTACTAGTTGCTCACAAAATTTAAAAAAATAGCAATAAAACGAAAAACATTTTTCTTTGTACTAATGCAATATTGAATTTTTTTATGATGTCACCAGATTTTTCTTTTGTAAAAGTCTCAACAAAACAATACAATAATAATATAAACCTTAATTTCACGATATTTGTTTGTTTCTTATTTTGACGTTAAAAACAATTTGTTTCATTTATGTTTTAAATTAAGTTACTCACCAAAAATAAGCAGAACAATTTCCACGGCGTACAAACAAGTTAAAATATATGAGACGTCCAGGAAAGGCAGAATTTTATCCTTATAGCAGTTTAAAAGTTTTGACAGGAGCCCAATTGCACCTGAAAATAAAACGAAATTGGAACTATCTTCACCGCAATCGAAATTAAAAAGTTTGGCGTTGATATAATAGGTTTCAGGGTACCAGGGTGCCATTTTATTTTCGTTGTCAGTTTTACACATAGATAGGAAAAAGTTTATTTAGTTTCCAACAAATGGTTTTGAAGGCGTGTTTATAAAAAAAATAAATAAGAACAGAGTTAAAAAAATGGATGTAGTTAGTAGTTTTTAAAGTTTGTTTTTTCTTAGGAAACTGTTAATTTTATTGCAATCGTCAATAGAAATTTTAGTTTTTAATTAATGTAATCACTTCTCACCTGTTGCTACTAAATACATAGGAATATATTTCTCGACGGGGCATTTCTTAACCCCATAAATCCCCACTCCTAAGAGGCATACATAAATTACTAACCATGTCACTAATACTATTCTTGTTCCGGCTGTAACAGAAAAATCATTAATAACAAAATGAAAACAAAACATATTCAAGTCGTACAACTAATTCTCCAAAGGAGAAACATTTTTTATTTTCTCGCATTTTATTTCCCGCAATAATTTCCCTAAATGGAGATTAGAGCTCAAAATATACGCTGTAATACATATTTTTACCAACGCATTCGTACTTGCATCTCCCTTGACTGCACTGAAGCCGCTGAATTATATCCCTCATATTTCTCGCAACAAAATTTTATGGTTTGTATACATACCACTAAATTTACCTATAAATTGCGGTATGAGGAGATGCATATAGCCGTCAGATTTAACCTCTATTCCCCAAGCGGGAGAAGTTCCGAATACTTTCAAATGCAAGGGATGTCCTTAGGAAGTAAATTTGCCAAAGAACCGTTTGATTTGTTAACGTTACTCTTGAGAGTATACCCCGACTTGGAAGTCGTAGCTTTGTACTCCCGGTTTATTTCGGCTCGTAAATTAAACTTTTTCTGCAGTTGAAAATTAGTTGCGAAAATTGCAGAAGATAATTTTGAATAATCCAAAGTCAGGTTACCATGTTCATTCCACATGTGTCCAAATATTTACTGTTTACGGAACTACCATATATTCTTGGGATTAAAAGAGGATGAATAAATTATCTAAACATTTAAATAAAATTTCTTACTCTGATATGCGAACTTTTCCACTACTCGGTACGTAGGTATAATAGAAATTTTAAACAGTTTTACACCGAAAAGGTATTCTGGTTTAATTTCAATAACTTGCAATTTTTTAGAGTAAAATTGATTTAAGCATTGTCACATGTTGCAAATATCCGAAACGGAATTTGTGAACACACAGTCCGTACATAATATGCTTTGAAAACAGTTGTTAACCCCTTTGTTTTACTAGAAAATTTAAAAACTCTTAAAACTAATTGTTAAAAATAATAAATTACAGCATATTAGGAATTCATACATAATGAACTTTTATGGAAATCATTAAACACAAAAAGTTTTATCCAAAATATGGTATGTTATAAAAAAAGTGTTCAGAATTTACCGTACAATTAAAAATGGCATTATATACAGGGTGTTCCATTAAAAAAAATCAATGATGACTGCATATGTTGTTCTTGAGACACCCTGTATACAATTTTCCTATGTAAAAAATCCGCAACTAAAAATACTAATCGACGTCTCCGAGCGTTTTCCACAAAATAATTATCTGAATTTTAAACGGATTTGTTCCTAGATTGCGAAATGCTACTTTGCATTCGAGAATGAAATTTTTTTTCTCCGAGCGATAGAGATCAAACACCATTTTTTCGAAAACTGTATCGCACAGTTAAAAAATTATTAAAAATGTGAAGACAAATTTGTGACATTAATTTAAAATTAAAATTAATTTATTTGACATGTCATCTACCATTTACTGCACATATTATAATATCAAATATTCTTTGATTTCCTGTTAAATTCTTTGATAATTAAATTAATTATTAGATATTAATGATTGTTATAATTTATGATTTTGTTGATAATAATAAATAAACTGGTGAACTGATTCCTTCACCTATACCTAATTTCGTTGATTTTGTAGGTGGATGTAAGTTTTTTACGTCCTGGATATAAAAGACTTACGTTCTGTAAACAAAAAACTGTCGTTTCGTTACTTAATAAATATCATGCAAAAGTTAACTTTTAATTACAGTTAATGACAGTTTTCGAAAAATATAATTTAGTTATTGTTGATTTTTGGTTGTGAAATACGATCATTAAATGAAAGGTTTTGCTCAAGATTATTGCTTTACTTTTTTAAACAGCTCTGCTAAATTTTTGAAATATTTTTGTTTATCCGTTATTTTTCTTTTTTGCTGTACTGTAATAGCAATAACATCATAACTTATTTCATAAATATTGATAATCCAAATTCAATATACAAAAATGTTAGATTGGGGATTTCATGATGAAAAGAAAATTTTTTTTTTCGGTTACTAGATTCAGAACCTTATTAGGTGCTAGGTTAGGTTAAGTTCTCTTATTAGGTTATTATTATAATACGCGGTTCTAAATTTTATTGTTTTATCTTAAGTGTTATAACCTTAGGAAACATTTCTTCCCTGTGTCCATATAACCTTTTATTTTTACTCACATAATGCGCTGGCAAAATATTGCCAGCTAATTTCGGGACACCCTGTCTATCAGAAAGCGTAATTTAAAGTTCAGATTGGTCATATGTACTTCAGAAAGCCCCAATTGTACTTTCAAAGCATAACTGATTAAATATGCGAATTTAAAACTGAAATATGATTAAATATAGTACTGTTTTAGAGCTGATAATATTCAACTTTGCTATTAGTTTCGGCATACGCTTTCTTAACGAAAGGAAAAGTTAGGTTGCGCTATTAAATAAAAGTAAGAGGTATACTTCACGCTAATTTTAAGATGTATACTTTCTCCAATTTCATTTAAAATCTTGCAATTCCAATTTCAATGTCCGTAATTTCGCCGTTTCGTTTCTTCAAAACAAATATATTTTCTGTATTATCATATCATAACATTTTTATCTGAATACAAACAACACACATTTTGCAAGAACCATCTAGGTTTTGTTATTTATCTTTCTTATATTTTGAAATGTTCGTACTAAGTGTTTTAAAGTTTAAATTATTTCTAATTAAAGCATTAATCGATTTTAAAATTTTGCTATTGGAAGACCTGGCGATTAATTAATTAATTAATTAAACAAGGTATTAAATTAAAATTAAAAAAAAACGGAAACATTATTAATAATAAATCCTTGAAGATTTCGTCATTAGTGTTGTTATTCACTATTTATATACTGTGCTATGACTAATGATATTAAATGGATGTAAAGTATTTGTTTACATATGTCTGTGTAGCTATAAAAATAGAATAGACATCAACTTAGCTCTTTTCCGGACAAGTAAAAAAATTCCAAATATTTCTTACTGTATTTTTTCAAACTGATTAAATTTTTAACAAACAGTTAATAAAATGTAATATACCTATATCAAAATATTGCTCTTCACGCACAATAACTGAAAAGTATGCGTATATTTTCCACGTGTAAAAATATTTCCACACCGTAGAATCGTTTTTAAAATTGCTCTCGGCGAGGTTATGTGGATGTAAAAACACGTAAACAAGTTTACTTACGTAACAATTTCTCTTTCAATCTGATCACTGCGTAACTGTGTTGGTCGTTTCCAAAATTATGTACCGGTAGAGGTTCAGTGAGATCTGCTGTATTTCTGTTATCCATACTTAAATATTACTGGCGCACGCACATCACTGAACAGCAGGAGTAGTCCTAGCCGTATAGGTAGGTACTGGCTGGTGTGATTTAAATCGTGCTATTTTCGTCTTTGTTGAGTTGCACTTGGTGTATGCTGTGTGGAATAACTCTAATGTCTGTTAGTCGGTCAGTAGTTTACAATAATTATGACAATGACGGAGTAGTACTCCGACCTTACTCACGGGCAATGTTAATAGATATTGCGCTTTATTTATTCATATTGTTTATATACTTATTTATCTGATAGACGGGTGTGCCACTAAAGATTTGCGCCAGCGTTTTAGTTACATTTTGTAATTTTGTTCTCTGTTCTCTTACCCACTTAAAATCAAGGATCATTTTATTTAAACATGACTGATTGATTTTCTTGTTATAGGTATGACTTTATCAATAGTTATTGTGATTATTGTTCTACTTCTGTTCTTGTCTTTACTGTGTATCTTTAATTTTCAGACCTTAGTTTTACTTTTTTGTTTTTCAAGTTTTACGATCAACGCCATTCATAAAGTTTCATAATCAATGTAAAACTAGATTTTAGCATTAGCATTGTACATAATAAAAACCCAACATTACTATCAAAGATTTTTTTACACTTGAGGGTCATGGTAAAATTATATATAGACATTTTTCTTCAAACTATAAAAAGATAGGTTATAACATAACTATTATAGACTGGAACCTCAAGGAGTGGGGGGGGGTATAACTTACTCAAACGACTATACAGCGCCAAACACTTTTAAAATGAACTAAACGAGCTTTCTAAATATCTGGGAGGTATAGTTTTAATCTATTTGATAGGTAATATTATAGCGTTATCAACTTTTGCACTCAGGGTATATCTTAACCTGAAAAATAAATATTGGAAATTTAACTTTGAATTAAGAGATTCCAGTTCTATTTATCCAATTTTTTTAAATCTAATAACATTTAATAATTAAAGACTATTTTATTAGATAAACCGTGTGTATTTAATTTACTTACCTCCAAATCGTTAATTGGAAGAGATCAAAGTGTACTATCATGTTTGTGTTTTTACAGTTGTCATATAACAAAAACAAATTCAAAGTGCATGCTAATTAATACTATTAATATTAACTAGTAAACAATAAAATTTAAAGAGAAGCGCGAAATCTAAATATCACCATGATGTCAAAAATTATAGCTATCTGTACTATATTCAAACAAATCACCCTAAAAATACTGTAGGTCACCACTAGGCTTAGTGCACGTGCAGAGTCTAACAGAGCCGGCGCAGGGGTCGGTGGCCTTCACAACTGACTGGCGTTTTGAACTGTTCAGTTATTTACGGAACCTTGTAGTAGTTGGTGTCGCGTCGATACCTTTTTTTTACGTCTGCTGTAAACTGTATTTGCCATGTGTATTTAAATAACTATTTTATTGTACAAATATTGGGGGGATTTATTTAAAATAATAGTCATAAAGAGAGTAGCACTGTGATGTAGACGGGTGTTTTTCATATCCAACCATTTTGTATTCATTCAATTCAATAGACGGGAATTATTTCAAATGTGGCTTGACAGTTATCCCGAAAGTTACAGAGACATACGTATTAAAGAAAGTGACCTGTTTTGTATTGTGTCTGAACCCATTATAAATTCTTGTTACAAAATTAAAGTGACAAGACATTTGAAGACCCATGGTTCGTCCAGCGCTGAAGAATCTATTTTTCTATGAACTTACAGACGTCATTCTTTCAAGCAATATTGAACTATCCCTAAATCAACAATTTGATATATTGGATGATGTTCAAAACAATATATACTATGCTAATAATATACGCCCAGTCAGTAGTACGATAAAAGAAAAAATTCAAAGAGTGTTGGAAAAAAATTCAGGATACACCATTTTGGAAAATACATGTAAAGTTTTATCTGGTACATATCAGGAGTTACCAGCAAACATATTAATATATAATTCATGCCTCAACAATTTTTCATACTGTCCGTTGTCAACAGTTGAACGGTCATTTTTCCTACACAAGTTAATATTAAGTGATAAACGTCGCCGTTTCACTAAAGAAAACTTAGAAAATCACTTAATGACATCAAATTACAGTGCTGTTAAAATACTTATAAAAGTACAGTTTTTTATAAGGGTGCTATTGTTTTTGTTTAGGAAGAAATGGAATATTTATTTATTAAATTTTTGTTACATTTTCTAAACTGCAAGATTGGTACCAGAAGATGAAAGTTGAGCTTCGGATTTGGAAATAAAGTTAATTTCTTTATCTGTCTTACTGATTTTACCCAAAATTTTCGACGCCGTTTGCTATAGCTATCATATTGAATTGCCAATCGCCATGTCTTTTAACCGTCAATGTCAACAGCGACGCGAACGAATTTTAATGCCCGGTATAGTTTTACACATCTGAAATTTTCAAAAAGGATGCGATTCTATTTGGCATTTTTGCAAACATTTAGTGCCAACCGGTTGTCGAGTGCACTTACTATTTCTGAATCCAATAAATAACCAGTTGCGCTCGGTGTACTTGGCTGCAGTATTTCCTTATTTTTCCACCAAATTCAATCCTTGGATATTTCTAGTAGTAAAAATTCATATTGATTTTAATTTTGTATTCGGTATAGGAACACAGATGCATTGATCTTCGTCTATATAACAGTTTCTTTAAATAACATTGTTCGTTTTTATCATGAGCTTCTTATAAAAATTTGATAATGCATCTCTAGGTAAAACTTTCGATTTCTTGGATAGAATCCCTTCAGACTTTTTCTTTAAAATTGTAATTAAATGTAGGTACATACTTTCGAATATCCGTGTTATATTTTACTGATATCGAAGAGCAACATAAAAGACTCGCATGATTAGACTGTACATATCTGTATACTAATTTATAGTAGTATATTCACAGTCTAATTACATGATTAGTTAATCAAGTCTTAACCGAGACCATAAACCTAGTAAACTATATAAGGTCTATGAGTAAACTAAGTAAACTATGAACTAAGGTCTATGATTTGTAATAAGAGTTTACAAACTCTTTGATTTGGTGTATGTCATATGCGTTGATCAAATTATTTTTTAAACCTGAAAGAATGGCAACTCAAAATCAATCCCTTGATGACTAAATAATGTCTACTTATTAATACCAATTTAGTGTTAAATTTTACTTACAGTTAAATTTTTTGCTGCAGTATTTAGCGTCTTGGTTTATTCCATTTAGGAAAAATTGGTCACATAATATGTATTGCATTATGTATTTCATAATACTTTTGACATATCATAATGACAGCAATAATCAAATATATAGTGTCTCAGACTATGATTTTTTGAACTAATTGAAGTCAATGTAATTAAACCATTGTCTAAAGAGCAATGACAATTATTATATTTCTCTTATATTTCAAGTTACGTAATATGAAAAGATTTAAATAGGGGGGGGATTAAATGTATTAAAACCAATTAAATTATTTATTTGTATTTAGCGGACTAAAGATCACTTGGAGTTAACAATGCATTTATTTGAATGAAAATATCAAATATATCTAAAAAATAATTGAAACAGTTAGTGTTTGATTAGCATTAAAGCATAATTAATTAGTATACTTATTATTGTTTACTATTGTAAAAGCTGCCCCAATAATCATTATTAAATAATTTGCTTAAAGAATTCTTTTATTACAGATATTTTAATAATAAAAAAATAAATACATGCATAGGTATTCTTACAATTTTAATGAGAATTTCCAAAACATGAAGGAAGCTATTAAAAAAAAAAAATAAGGAAAAAGGTTGTTTAACATATTTTTTTTTATTTGAATTCAGCCTGTTTCAAAATTAATACAGCTTTTTTCAGATTTTTTTTTTTTTACTAATATTAACTGAGATATACCTACAACTTTAATATAGGAACATTTTGGTATAACAAGTTAAATTGGCTATTCTGACATTACTGGAACAGCCACATTTTCTGTCATTTACTATTTGTTGTGCTGGTGACCGGTTGTGTTTTTGTGTGTTATTTTTGCTTATTATAATTTTAATTGACATGGAGAGTATGAAAAATTACAATATATTTCTCAGTTATCACTGCCATACTCAGTAATAATAATAAATAACACAGATCTACTAGGTTTGTTGTATCAACCTCAAATTATAAAGTATCAAAACTGGCATGAATCATGCTGTCAAATCGTTTTCTGTATTTATGTCTCGATTGCGCATGTATTCGAGTTGACATCACAGCGAGAGAGACAACAATTTTAGATAGGACAGAAAATGTTTAAATTTTATTTTGATATTGTTCCATTTTTTCTGAAAAGTAAGTTAATGAAAGTAAATATACTTACTACTGATGCAAATTCAATTTTTGGAATATAATAAGATAAGGACCCTATTGTAAATAGTATTTTTAAACAGATTTATTGAAATCGACGTTTTAGTTATAACAAGTCAGAAGAAGTTATATTTTATTTTTTTTTCCATAATTATCACGCCCAATATCGTAATTCCTCATTAATACCATACCATTTAAATTGTGTTTTATTAAGTAAGTTTAATTGTTCCATTTATACGAATTGCTGTAAAGCCAAGTATAGGTTACACAATGCCCTAATTACTCAATTCTGCTCATTTAGCCCAGCAATGCCAGGCGATGCATGTGTAATTGGATCGAATAGCAAAAAGGATGCTTGCGCTAACTATCTCGAAAAGTCTAGGGTTATTCATTTACATCCCATTAATTGGTCTCCCAGCAATAGCTCGGGGTTGCAATAGGTGAAAACAACGGACTAATTGTTACGCCACGATTAATGTTGGTTTTATTTGACGAAAAGTACAGCATGCTTGTTTTGATTAGATTTGCTTCTTCTGTTCTTGTCAGCAATTTAGATTTTGATCTTTATAAATTCTTGAATTAATGTACATATGGGATAATTAGAATTTAGGTGTTTCGTCCTTCGTTTTAGAATCATCTTCAGAGGAAAAGTTATTGGTTAAAATTTTCGATTATAATAAATTATTTTTATCTGAAGTAAGTTTCAGGCATTAAGTATTAAGGAACACTAAAACATATTTATGCCTACGAAGGTACTTCCAGTTGTTCTATAAGTGGAAATTGTTACAAAAATTAGTTTGTTAACAAAATATTATTTAATTTTGTTTATTTATGTAAAGTGATACTTTTTCAGAATAAAAATTTTGTTTCGAGTTGTAAAAAGGTAAGGTACTTTGCATCCAAACTATATAATATACTCAGCAAAAAAATTAAATTTTGACAAGTTTGAGAAAAAAAATGAAAAATTGCAAAAAAGTGACTTTTCCTGATATTTTGGAAAATCAACGACTACTTTGCAAACATTGCGAAAACTACTAATATTTGTAGATTTTTTTTTAGTAATACACAGGGTGGTCCAGATTTTAATAGACAAACTTCGGGAATGTACTAAACAGCAAACATTAGCATCACTTTGCTCTATGAACATAGGCGCAAAAAGCCATCATTTATGAGATACAGGGCGTTGAAATTAACAAAACTAAAACAATTTTTTTAAATATCTGGAAAACCGCTTCATCAAATTTATCCAAATTTGGTCCGCATTTTTTTTTAATAATTCTCCTAGTTTTGTATGCATACAGTTCAAATTCAAAAACCAGTGGCGGTGAAACAAGGATATCGTTTCCCTATTTAAAGTAAAACTTCTACGCCACTGAATTAATTGGTAACATGGATACATTTTATAACGATCTGAAACATTCTGGATGGACAAACATTCTTTTATTTTTCTCGAAAAGTGAATGGTTTACGAGTTATGAAACATATTATCCAAGTAAACATCTTGCCACCTAGACTAAATTCCGATTTGATTTTAAATTTTTTGGACAATAGCCTCTTCCAGTTAATGGAGGACATACCTTCGGACCAACGAATCGGGACGTGGTTTCAAATGAACGGGGCGCCAGCACATTCTGGCCAAGTAGTTCGTGAATGGCTGACAAACAACTACCAAAACAGATGGATTGATCGGAATGGCTCCATACTTTGACCACCTAGATCACCTGATCTAAATATTTTAGATTATTTTATTTAAGGATAACCTAGAAAAATGACGTTTATGCCGTTCCTATAGCAAATAGAGACCAGCAAGTGCAAAGGCTAAATGAGACCTACATTAGTTTGAAACAAAATCCAGTTTTAATCAGAGCTGTTGTGAATTCTAACGCCAAAATATGTCAAAAGTGCATTGAGTTTGGAGATGGGAACTTGAAAGTTGAGCTCGACATGTTTGCTATGATAGTGAAAAATGTGTATCAAATTTGGATAAATTTGATGAAGTGGTTTTCCAGATATTTTAAGAAAAAATAGTTTTAATTTGGATAATTTCAACGCCCTGTATCTCATAAACAGTGGCTTTCTGCGCCTCTGTTCATAGAGCAAAGTGATGTTAATATTTGTTGTTTAGTACTGTTCCGAAGTTTGTTAATTAAAATCTGGACCACTCTGTATAATACATTCTCTTACTTTGTTGCCACTGCAATGTCAGCATTGACATTTTGTAAACAGCACAAAAAGAAGAACGACAAAAACTACGCTACAAAAATATTTACTCTTTAAAGTCAAAAACACTACATACTCTCTATACAAGAATACAATACTTTTCTGGCTATGTAAATACATACAACTAGTTAATTAGAGGTATTAAATTCGTCTTCAATAGTTCGGAAACGTTTATTTACATCTGGAGGCAAACATGAGAGCCTTCACTGATATGTTCTCTACGGAAATAATTATACTTAATGGTATATTCTTCAATTACTATCACTCTTTCATGGCCAGTTTCGAAACTTAACGAACGTTTTTTTATAATGCTGCAAATATACAATAGCCAAAAGTGAATGCCTACGAATGTGAAAGTACTTGAATTTCTGCGTTACATTTGGTCAAGGAATACCCTTCAACAGAGAAGCTTGGTAGCCGAATTAATGGATATCCTGTATAATATTTTTGGAATTGTGTGCCGTATTTACTTAATTATATTTAAGCACTGTATAATTGTGCAAAATTTGAATTTTACACAGTTTAATAAAAGGTTTAGGCTACCACTGTATCTAATTGCTACAGATTTCTATAGTGTTTTGCACAAGGAGAGAAGTACAAAAACTTTTAAGGAATATTCCTGTAAAAATATGCAAAACAGTTTATATGTATACACATTGGTCTGAAAATGCCCCTTTTCGAGATATGGGACTTTAAATTAAAAAAATCAGTGTATTTAGTTATTTCAAAAACGGATAAATAGCTTAACACAATTTTATACCTACATTTTGTATGATATGTGGGGCCCAACACCTTTAGTGAAAAGTAATTTTTGTGACTTTTTTTCTAAAATATTTATGTATACTTGATCAATAGTCCAGTAATTACGTGCTGTAAATTACCTTTACCTGGATAATTTGCGGAATTGCGAAATTGTTAAGTAAGAATTTTGTGACGCCGAGCGCAGCAAGGGCACTATGACGTCACAGTGTTCCCCCCTCCTGGCTTCCGATGAGCCGCGCGGATCTCGCTGCCTTTAACGAATGTTTAATGTTTACTTGGTCATTTATTGGTCGAAACGTTTCAGAAACAATTCAGCGTATAAAGAAAATCTTCTACTTTATAACGAGTCTAAGTTTATTACAAAATATTAAATAGAACAGGCAGAATACCGTTTTTAAGAAAAAAAAAAAAATAGCTCGGCTCCTATTGGTCGGATCGAGACGCTTTTTTTAAATTTATGTTTTTTTAAGTACTATTTGATGCAATTTGTTTGAAATCTGTATATTATAAAATCGCCGAGAAAAGGAACCTAGCTACAGTTTTTTTTTAGTTTTTTATGAATAACTTTTCTATTTTGCATCTTAAAAATCTGAAATATACACAGACGTGAGATAATGTAATTACCTTTCGATCTTTTTTGCCGAATTTCGATATCTTGACCTGGGCAGAAGATATACGCGCTCGCGTTTTCGACTTAATAATTTTGCAATAGGCCACCATTTTCAAATTGGGGGTCCGGATTGAGCACCCCAACAGTTATCTTCTCCTGTAGTTTGATCCAATTTCAACCAAATCCGTTCTTTTTATTTAATGCTGAAAATTTTGCACATTTTTTTTTCACCTCTAATTTTACAATATAAAAAAATTTTTGCGAGCTTTCGCAAAAGCCTATCCGTAGCAAATTTCCTCAGAAACAAAATCGATAAGTATACCTCATGTCGATTAGAGGCTTATTTTTGGAGATATAAGCGAAAAACTGAAAAAAGATCAATTATTTTTTTTCTTTTGTTATAAACAATATGACGCTCAACCTCTACAAATGCACAAATTTGGGCTTTTAATCGGTGTATATTTTTATTTAATTTTAAACCCATAAAATTCGACGTAAGTCCGATTTTTGTAACAGGCATTTGTTGGGTCTAAATCGCCCGGATTAAAAAGCGAATGCTTGAAATTTTCTTACGTTTCCAGGTAAATTGTGTAATAGTGGTTGAACCTACTATTGGTTTTACTAGAGTAATCCTTTTTCAAAAAAATTTTAATTAATAGATTAACACGTTAGAAAGCTAAAATTAATAAAAAATGTAAACATAAAAATGTAACAAAAAGATTATTAACAAGAATACATAAGAAATAACAGAAAATTTTGACGTGAACCTTGGTGTTCGAAATGTCTACCATAATAACATCTTACAATTAAATAAAGACACTTTTTCTTATGTATACCTATTATTGTTTTTTAATTTCACTTGAATTTGCGTTAAACATAATATTAAAAGTTTTATTTTATTTTTTAGTGTTATAACAGTGTTAAACTATACCTACATAATTTTCTGCGCATAATTTTTATTTATCTATTGCTTATCTTTGTATATTATATTTATAGTTTTCTATGCGTAAATATATTAATTTAAATTATTTTGGAAACTATAGTTCTTGTTGCAAAACACACAATTTGTTTAATCATTATTTTGCAATTTATTCGAAATGAACATCAGGTCGGACCTTGGTAATCTAGTAGCCTGTCCGCCCCACCGAACCTAGCCTGAGAACGACAAGGTCAGGTCAAAGATTCCTAGCTAAGGAAGTGAAAGGTAACTCTGTAACTGGTAACAATCAGGTATACAGGCCAAAGCTTAACAACCCGAAAAAACATGTACTTGAAATGAATATATTAATTTTTATGAATGTATGAAAATGTGTTTCAGGAATTATTGAATTACTAATGACTTGTGTTTTAAAAGATATGTAGATGGTACGGTGAAGGACAGTGAATATTAAATTGTGTGAAATATATAGGGATGGCCAGAAGTACGGAATAAAATTCATATCTTTTGAATGAGTGAATTTTTTTAAAACGCCGAAACACGTTAACTGATTTTGAGTTTTTTCCATTTTTCGGTTATATAATAATTAATTTTTCTTCAACCCCCTAACCCCCAGCTGCCCCTACTTTTTTTTTCAAATGGAAACCTAAGGCATGAGGGGGCTCGTTGAAAAGCTTATAGAAAACCGAATTCAGCCATACCAAATAAACAAGTTTAATTTTTTCAATAACAAGTTTTTTTTCATTTAGAAATTGAAACAACTAGATAATTTACAAAAATAAATTCCAATGTCCTCCATTCACTATTTGGCATTCTCCAAGACGATAGTAAAAGCTGCCCACAGCATTATGAATGACTTCAGCTGGTAAATTATGCATCTCCGCCCTAATCTTGTTCTTTAAATTCTCAATATTATCCGGTCTGTCCTGGTAGACTCTTTCTTTCAAATATCCCCAAAGAAAATAATCCAGGGATGTTAAGTCGGGGGATCTTGGCGGCCATTCAACTGTACCCCGTCTACCAATCCAGCGATATGGAAACATTTCATCTAAGTATCTTCGAACATCAATACCAAAATGTGGGGGAGCGCCATCTTGTTGGAACCAAATTCTTTCATTCGGTATATCTGGATCAATTTCATGAGGATAAATCACAGCTAGAGCTGGTATCAGGTCAAATGTTAGGAAATCCAGGTAGCGTGCGGCAGTAAGATTTTCTTCAAAAAAGAATGGGCCCAAGATTATGTTGTTGATGATACCTGCCCATACATTAACCTTTTGTGGATGCTGCATATGCGCATGTCCAGTGTGGATTTTCCTGGGACCAAAAGCGATAGTTGTGTCTGTTAACCACTCCATTTAAATAAAACGTAGCTTCATCCGAAAAAAGTACGTCTCGTTGAAAACCATTATTGTCGTCACACCGTCTCATCATTTCCTCACAAAATTGTAATCGCCTATCATAATCGTCTTCCAAAAGCTCTTGGATAAGACATACCTTATATGGGTGGTATTTCTCTTGTTTCAGAAACATTCGAATTGCAGTACGAGAAGCATTGTGATTACGGGCCAATGAAACAGTTGAAGTATGAGGATTTTCAACAAGTTCTAATGCAATGTCTAATTTCGTCCAGTTTTGGGCAAAGTCTGTACTGTACCGTGTTCCTCAAATTTGTGAAATATTTTACTAACTGTCCCTTGCGAGATTTGGTTTTCGGGAAATTTCGCATTAAATAAATCGCGCACTTCAGCCTGACTTCTTATTTTGTCTCCATATCCAAGCAATATCAAGATTTCGATGCGTTGCCTTTCCAACAATACCATTGCAATTCAGTAAATAAATTGATTTTGACACAATAGTAACGTTTCGAACTCCAATTTACAACTAAAGCGAAAAATTAACCAGAAAGCCTGGCAAGTAAGAGGCGCCAAGAAAACGCAACATAAAAAATATATCTTTTTTGCATTAGCAGCGATAGGTACAGTTTCAAATTCTTTATTTTATTCTGTGCAAATTCATGGAGGATAACACAAGATAATTAAATTTTATTTCACTTGTGAAGTAGGTGTTTTATACAACCCTAAAAACCTTGCTTGCTATTGAAAAAATAAAACTTGTTTATTTGACTGGATTCGGTTTTCTATAAGCTTTTCAACGAGCCCCCTCATGCATTATGTTTCCATTTGAAAATAAAAAGTAGGGGTAGCTGGGGGTTAGGAGGTTGAAGAAAAATTAATTATTATATAACCGAAAGATGGGAAAAAATCAAAATCAGTTAACGTGTTTCGGCGTTTTTAAATAAATTCACTCATTCAAAAGATATGAATTTTATTCCGTACATCTGGCCATCCCTGTATATTTTTTCCCGTAGTCCATAATTAAAAAAGTATCTTACGTAGGTATATAGGTTAACATTTCTGAATTATAAAGATTGCATACGATTGCGATTAATGGCATCGACCTTGACGAGGACGCCTTCAGAACATCTCGTTACGGTACCCACTACGAAAATAGACGGCGCCATTCCGTAGTCCATGCCATGCCACGGCAATGGTGTAGTAGATTCAGTAATTCAGTCCGATTCAGTCGAATCGTAGTACTAGTGTAGGAACGCGAGGAGTGCTGCAGTACCATGGCCGAGAACGTTGAACGGAAAAGGGTTACCGTGAAATCAAGGTTTGAGAGGGTTAAGGAAAAGCTGAAGAAACTGAAAGGTAGGTAGCTACATAGCCCTACAGTTTTTATCCAAGAACTATTGCAATTAATATGAAATAATGTCCCTTTTTTGGGTTAATATTTAAATGTTTACTTCTAATATACTTCTGAACATAAAAATACAGGAATTATTTTAGTACAACTTATTATTTAATTACTATGCAAGTTTTTGTTGTTTAGAACGTTCATTTTTTGTTGTTGCACGATTTAAATTATTTTCGACTTGAAATAAGCAATCTTGTTAGGTATGATGAATTATTGATGAATTATTGGGTATAGGTTATCACCTTAATCGTTTGTTCGATATTTATCATATTCATGTTTGGTTTTTGATATGATTATATAAAACGGAAATCGTTGGTTAATATAATATGGAAGACACACAAGAGAGAAACTGGATTTTTCTATGAAAACAAATTTTCAAGGTTTTTTTTCAGAAAACAAGTTTTCAGTATAATATGGATAATTATATGATACATCCAATGACTTCTAAAATACATATTTGCATAAATATGTTGTTTATCTTTGAAACAGAAATGTTGATATTATACTAAATGTGGAATTAATATATGCCATTATTATTCTTATTAGTATTCATACTATAAATTCTAGCAAAGGTAAAAGTTATCAATAGTTTAATTCCATAATTTAATCAGAAGTATTTTCATCGAGGTTATTTCAGAAAAACTGATACCCTGATTTTTTTTCTTAAAGAATAAAAAAATACCTATAAAAAAGTACTAGTTATTTTGTGTCAGTCTTTATTATTAATTTCATATTTTTTTTTTAAATGGGACCAGTTTTGAAAAATAAGTTAAAAATAATGCACATAGAAAGCAAAAAAAAACAGATATACACTATTGTCATGTTACGTGTTATCATATTAGCTCAAGTGAACTCACGCAACTTATAAAATATCTGAATTTATGATTTCGCATGCATTTAAATCTGTAGAGGACACATTGCTGTCACGTAACACTTTCCAGGTTAGTTTCATGTAGCAGCACATCCCTATTCGCTAATCCTCATAAATCAAACGAAATGGACGAATTATTAACACAGAGTATTATATACAGGGCGAGTTTTTTTTGATGTTTAGCGTAGGGATCTGGCAAAGTAGCAGAGATACAAAAAACTTAAATGAAGAAAGATTTACAGCTTTATGATCGTTATTAAATGTTACTTTTATTTTTTCACGCAATGGCTGACTAGATATTTGGAAAAATCCGAATTCAACCAATTCAATCCAAAAAAAAAATTAAACTACAAAGTTTCAGGTATTTGCAGTGTTAATAAGATAGTGTAAAAAAATTGTCGTGTACGCTTTCGTTTTCAAGTTATAATATAAACTTCAATTTTTTCTAAATGTAAATCATAGTTAGCTATGAGCTAGAAAGAATTGTCTGTTTTTATGCTTTCCAACGACAAAATATTCGGTATTGTTATTTTGAAAAACGGGAAAACTGCATCTGTTTTTAACTTTTTAGTTGCTTGCTGACGTAGATGTGAAAACAATCGAAAAGTTTACTGACAACGCTTTTAGTTACTGTATTTATTTGACAGTTATTTTTCTTTCTTAAAATTCGTTTCAATCGGCAAAGACAATGAATTTTTCAAACGAGGGAAAGCGTAATATTACTGAGTGTTATATTCGTTCAGGGAACTTTTGACAATATTGATACCCGTTCTGTGACAAAAGCCTCAAATTATGTTTCAAAAAGATGTATCTTATGCATTAATAATAACAGTGGGGTTTTTGAACAATTTCTTTAATATCTTTAAAGTAAATAATGGTTTGTTCATAAAATTTTGATATTTTTTGCGTCTTTGTTAAGTATTTCATTACCACAAACAATTTCCATCATTATGATGTAAATTCTCCAAAATATTTAAATGGCATTGAGGGTTGAGTAATATTTCGTTTGAAAGCTCTTACAATTCTCTTTACAACAGACTTTAAATTTTATGATTCCGCCCAATACTTATTAAGAATTTTGATTTTAAAGTTGAAACTTAATGTATAAACAATTAGTAACGGTAAAAATGTCAGTCATTCGAGTTAAGTACGCCAATGGTATAAATTTAGTAATTGGTTTTTGGCGATTTGTTGTCACTTTCGTAAAAATAAAACAGCTCAGCTATTTAATGAACAACATCAAGATCGACATGTCAGGAGGAAGTATGTTCTAGAGTTAGTTAAAAAATTTGAAGAGACAGGGAACGTAGCCAATAAAAAACGAGAAATTGAAAAACCTATAGTTAATGAAGCTAGTGAAGTTGCAGTTTTGGGACAAGTTCATTTTGATCCTATATTAAGTACGAGGCAGCTGGCATGCGTGTCTGGGATCAATCGAACTAGCATACCAACCATTTTGAAGAAGAATTAGTTCCATCCATACAAAATACATTTAGTCCAGGAACTTCATGAGGATGATTATGACCGCCGTTTGCAATTTTGCGAAATAATGAGTAAGCGAGCAGGAAACGATCCTCAGTTCCTTTTTGACATCTGTTTTTCGGATGAATGCAGTTTTTTCTTGAACGGGACGGTAAATCGCTACAATTGCCGCTATTGGTCCGATTCAAACCCAAGAGTTTTTCACGAGGTGCATACACAACAACCTGAAAAATAAAATGTATGGGCTGGAATTTTTTGGTGAACGGCTGGTGGGTTCTTTTCTTCTACCTGGTAATTTGACTGGCCAAATGTATTTGCAATTACTGGAAGACGCTATTGACCCTGCCTTGACTGATATTATTGAAAATGTTCCAGAGTATGATGAAGATCATTTGATTTTTCAACAGGACGGGACGGTGCCTCTCTACATTGTGCGTTAATTGTCCGTCAGTATTTGTACCAACTTTTTCTACGGAACTGGATTGGGAGAAGAGGCAGCATTGAGTGGCCTCCAAGATCACCGAATTTATCGCCCCTTGATTATTTTTTTATTGCGGGGATACCTAAAAAGTAAAATCTATAAAACACAGCCAGCGTCGCTGAAAGATTTGCGTCAAAGAATTCGTCGAATCACTCCGGAAATGCTTGGAATGTGCGCGAACGTTTCGAACAAAATCTTTATGCTTGTATGGAAGACGTGACGCGCAACAATGTGCCTCTGCCTTGAAAAATTTGATACTTCCAAATCTAGTAATATCAATCACTAAATGAGGCAATATACAGAGTCACACACTCTTCAAAATAAAATGGTTTGGGCAAACTTGCATATACAGGGGGATTTATATCATGTTTTTTTAGTCACACACAATAAGGTATACGTACTACAAACTGAATAATTAATTGGACATAATACTAAAAACTCATATTAAATTATAAAACATAGTGAAAACATACAATTAAATTGCAGTAACTTAACATTCGAAAACAATTATTATCCTTATACGTTTGTTTTAATTAACAAATAAATAATTCTTATTAATATTTAAAATGTAAAAAGATATCTTATTCATTTATGTGTAGGTAAAAAGTCTGTTTTTGTCGTTCACTATTAAAAATACAATACCAACCGAATACGGTGGGTCAGGAATGGTTAGGAAAGGGGTTTAAATAGTGATTTGAAAATTTTTTTTTTCATCGTAAATATGCATTTTCAAATTTTTTAGTCGCGTTTTCATATTCAACTAATTTTTCCCTATCTTCCCTTAAAATTAATGACGTTATGACTGATTCAGCCTGTATACAAAAATTAATCTACTAGGATACAACACCCTTAATATAGTAGGTACCAAAAAACGACACTCTAAAACTGTTTAGCTAGAGGCTGTTTATGAGAAAATAATATATTTCATGAATTGTTTTACAAATATTACATTTACTGAAATACGGGGTGTCTGAAAATATCATTTTCACATTTGGGTGAGTGACATGAAAATAAGAAAAAGGTTTGTACCGACTTACTACCCAAAATGCTACTATGCCATCCTAGGGATAAAAAATGATACTTATTTTGGGACGATTTTTAAACAGACGTCGAATTACCCATAAGAGATGTGTACTGACTTGAGCGTTTTATTCGAAACAAACAGAATGAGTACAGCTCGCACCTTCAAATTCCCTAGCCGAACTGAACAGGTCAAATATTATCCGCGGCTTGCTGGTAAAAAGCAATTGTTTAAAGAAATCCAAGTGCTGGTTGATGTACAGTGAGTATGAATATTTGTAGCGTTCACAGAATTCGTGACATCATAGTTTGTTATTGATTTTAACTGAAAAAGAATGGAATCGTGCAAGGAAAAATGTTTGGTACTTATTGATGAAACGAAAAACTTCCTGTACCTACTATGGAATCCAAAACATTGATAATCTTGCAATGAAGTAGTAAAAAGACACACTCATATTTCTTTTGATTTTTTCCCCTCTAAGGAAAATATGCGTCTGCGTCCATCATAAATCTGACGAACACAACTGAAATTGGCAGAAGTCGAATACAGCAAGCAATTCGAAAAACGTTCGTTCTGTTCACCTGTGCGTTCGTGGCACGTTCGGCTCCTTCAAAGTTCAAGACTGTAACCGTCTTACATATTCGAGAAATATGTGTACCAAGATAGAAGAAGTCTAAACTAGTCCAGCTAAAACAGTATTAGCACAATATTAGAAAAATGTTTTATAGTAATACATTCAGCGATCCTGTTATCCTGTTATCTCAGAAGCAGCTGACTCACTGTTTCTACGATGCACTTTATAATCAGGTATTCATAATCAAATAAAAGTAAACAAAAAATTTACTAGGTATGCAAATTACCGTTTTATAAAGAATAACAGAGATAAGCATGAAATATGAAAATTTAGTTTAAAATGATTAAATAATTAACACCTAAGATTTCTACCATGCTTGAAATATTGTTGTTTGTGACTATTTAATTTAATATTTACCTTGTGACTATCTGATTATACAAAAGTTAAGTAAGATTTCACGTATATATTTACATCTCATTATTGTTTTAGCTGGCTTAACTACATCCTTAGTAATTTTCGTAATTATTCACATCATCATGTTAATTATTGGTGCCATAAATTTTAAGAAATGTCCAGCATCGCCCAATGTTCCTGTATATTTGATAGCTGAAGGTATAGTAACTTTATAAATAATATAGTTTAAGATTTTAAAAATATGTTAACATCATAACATTTAATTGCATAATTCATTGCCTTGTGCCAAATTCAATATACAGGGTGTCCCGCAGTTGCATATAGGGGTGTCCAAAATATTGTAATTTAACCAAACTTACTTATGTGCAAAGTTGCAGCCCTGAGGAATTTTTAGCCCCCAAAGTGGGACCCTAAATTTCGAAAAAATTAATATCTCTGCAACACTTTACCGTAGAAAAATCAAATTTCGTACATGATTTAGGTTTATTATTGGTCTTCTTTGACTATCCTTTAAAGTTAATTGAAGCACTACAAGGTGTTCATTGGGGATGACACCCATAAAATTGTACCGAACTTTTTTTTCACTGACCGAATTGAATGATAATATTAATTCACAGCAGAATTTAATTTTAATTTTTTTTTACTCTTTAAACTTTATTGTTTTCAAGAAAAACCGTCTTAACTGAAACAAGGTTTCAACAGTGTTTATTAGAAAATAAGAAAAGTCAGTAGTAGGCAATGAATTTATCTTTCAAACTTGTCATTTAGTAATAAAATTATTTTATTTCAACAATTGCCTCTGATGTTGGAAAAATATCAATTATTATTATTATTATTATTTATTTGTGTTTTTCACTTAATACAATATTCGCTTATTTAAAGACTACCTAGATACTTGTTTTCTTTTTGTAGAATTAGGAGAGAAGTGAAGTAAAATTTATTTGGCCAATTATCAAATTTGAAAAATAAAGCCTACTACTGACTTTTCCATTAGGTATTTTCTAATAAACACTGTTAAAATCTTGTGTCAGTTAATACGGTTTTTATTGAAATTCATAAAGTTTTTTAAAATTTAACAAGAGTTAAAAAAAATTAAATTAAATTCTGTTGTGAATTAATATTAGGTACTATTTTTTAATTCGGCCAATAAAAAAAAAGTTCGGTACAATTTTAACGGTGAGTCGTCCTCAATGTAGTGCTTCAATTAACTTTAAATCGTAGTCAAAGTAGACCAGTAATATTCCTAAATCATGTATTAAATTTGGTTCTTCTACGGTAAAGTGTTGCAGAGATATTAATTTATTTCGAAATTTAGGGCCGCACTTTGGGGGCTAATAAATCTTCAGGGGTGCAACTTTGTATATAGGTAAGTTTGGTTAAATTACAATGTTTTGGACACCCCTACATGCACCTGCCCTGTGCCGATTCTTATGCGAGACACCCTGTATAAAATATAGATGCATTAATAATGCTTTGAAAACATCGTATTGCTTTATTATTTTTTAGTAATTTTATTGTTTATCTAAAACTGAATGATTTCTAATAGAAATATTTGATGCATTTATTCTGTAGAAATATCTATAAACCTGTTATATATTCCGCCTTCGATTGACTTTAAAATTAGCTTGTTTGTTGTAGGTGTTATTGGTCTAGTCTCAAAAATACTGAGCTTGGGCAGAAATTTCATATTACGTTACTTTAAGGTAGACCGCATTATATCTATCATAGGGTTAGTTGAAGTGGTATTTTTCATATGTGGTAAGTGTTTTTTTTTTAACTTGACTTAAATATATTAACATTTAACGTTTTTTTAGGTTCCGTTTGGATATACAGTGCCTTCGAACCAAAATACGACCCTGTCTACGGAGATCAGTATTGCAATAGAACCGCTTATCTTTTCGCATTAATTTTTATTTCTTGTATATACGTTATTCTATTTTCATGTTTGTTGATAGTCTTGTGTCTGCTGACTGGTTTTTGTGTAATGGTTTCAGTTTGCGGGGATGCTGATGTTGAATCAACTCAGCCAGAACGAACTCCACTGCCTGCTGTTCGAAATGCCGACTGAGTATGTTTCGACTATGACTACGTTTTGATAATTTTATTACAACATATTGTTGATTTATAACTGTTATTTTATAAATAGGTATCTATGCTTTATTAAGTTTGTATATTTAACATAAAGGAGTTATGTTCAGATAATAAAACATATTTTTAATAAAAATATAGATGTCGACGAAAGTTTTTGAGATATTGTAGCCGTACCATTTAAATTTATTTTATTTAGGACAAAAAAACTCAAGCAGTTCGGTTAATTTGCTTCGAGGATGTTTTCCAAGATCATAATTGCACAAGACTGGGAAATTTTTCTAATATCGGTATATATTTCAGAAAAAAATACCATGAGAAATAGGAAAAAATACCATTTTTTGGTTCATTATTCAACAATCATGGGCGCAGAATTTTAAGACTTTGTAGGGTGTAATAGGGGAAAGCTTGCACAAATATTCAAAGGATCTGTGCCATTTCTGATTCGTTAAAGCTATAAATAATTTTGGGGATTGTAAGGAATAAGCTAAACATTGACAGAAAAAACGAATATGACTGATTTGATTTTTTTTATAGCTAAATTTAGTGGTGCGAACAGATCGTGTCTAACTTGACTACCTAGCTTACCTACTTCTTTTGGCCTTAAACATCTTCATTGTCAGAAGATATAACAAAAAAATGTTTCTGATAAGATTTTTTCATATAATACGTTGTCATACTCGCTTATTAATCCATAGAGTATTGTTTCTCACAATATCGGTATACATAGACAATAGACAATATATTGTGTATGACGTCACAAGTCACAAATTTTTTACTTATCTAGATTTTTAGCATCAAAGAAAACTGTTTAGCTTCTGTCTTGTCTGATTTTTTCGAAAAATTTTTGAATTCATTTGAATCAGCTTAATATCTTTTAAAAATTTATGAATTTTTAAGATTTTCAATAAATGTTTCTTTCAAATATTTCTCAAATATATACAGGGTGTATTACGAAGAGGGACCAGTAGGATTATCCCAAAAAGTAGTCAGAATTAAAATCTCAAAATTTGCATACAGGTGTTTATCAAAAAGATCTATTCAATGAAAATAGAGTCAACTTCCTCGCACTTCCGGTTATAATGAAAGTCATCATCAGCTCTGTTATTTCAAATGGAACACTATGTATATTTATGCATTTTTTAATTCTACGGCAAATTCTATACTATTTTCATATAAGGTACTATGGGCCAAAATGCGACTGTTTTCAAGTTATTATTAATTTTCGAAAAATATTGAGGGATGTAAATGATTTTTGAAAATAGAATAACTCCGACATATTGCTTTATTTATTAATGAAATATGGCATGGATAATTTAGAAGCAATGGAATTCAACCAGCTTATGTCAAATTTGCAAAAATTCATACAGAGTGTTTAAAAACGTGTGGCCAGTATTGTAACGAAATTTCAAATGCTAGACCCTGGTATTATTACATTAATGGATGCAGAATTAAATTTACTTTAAAATGATACTATAGTTCCCTATACCCAATGTTAACAGTTCTTGTATAAATTGGAAATTATTGATTTCAACACAGAAAAATCTCCGAGTATGGTGGATTTATTTAAAGCATCGCCCTTTTTAATTTAATATACTGAATTATTGTTTTTGATGACGGTATAACCATAACAAATATTACAGTTCATTAATCAGACACCGTTTATTATTCAGTTCTTTAGTGCATCAGATCCACTGTACGTTTTTCTGTGTTGAAATCAATAATTTCCAATTTACACAGGAAATGTTAACTTTGGATATAGTATCATTTTGAAGTAAATTTACTGCATTCATTAATGTAACAATATACAAGGTGTACCATCTGAAATATTTGAGTAAATTCAACTTCAACGTCACAACATTGGTCACATGTTCTTAAACACTATAAATTTTTGCAAATTTGACATAAACTGGTTGCATCCCATTGCTTTTGAATAATCCATGCCAAATTCCATTAATAAATAAAGTTAAATGTCGGAGTTATTCTGTTTTCAAAAATCACTTACATCCCTCAATTTTTTTCGAAAATTGATAATAACTTGAAAACTGTCACATTTTGGCCTATAGTACCTTATATGAAATTAGTCTAGATTTTACCGTAGAATTAAAAAATGCAAAAATATACAGAGTGTTCAATTTGAAATAACAGTGTTGATGATGACTTCCGGTATAACCGGAAGAGCTAGAAAGTTGACACTATTTTCATTGAATAGATTTTTTTTGATAAAATTTTCAGATTTCAATTTTGACTACTTTTGAGATAATGCCACTAGGCCCTCTTCGTTATACAACCTGTATATATTAAACAGCACTGCTTTAATAATTAATAATATCAATTTAAAATTTGTTTGACAAATAAACGAAACTTCCAAAGCTCCTTATAATATTATATGTACGAACATTTCCTTGACTCAATCAAGTAGATTCTGAAAAAATATATATTACTATCAGCTCTTGTATTTTTTATTCTATTTGGAAGGCATTAAACTAATTTAAAAAAATCTTATCAATTGAATTCAAACAATGTTTTTCAAATTCAAAAATTAAGGTATGCAAAAGATATTGTTTAAATTTGATTACTACCCTAAGATACAGTAAAAAAAGTAGGAGTACTGACAATAGAAATATGTTAAAGGAAAAATTTGGAGTGGGGGTAAATATATTGGTTTGTTAAAAAACAGATCACATATTGTAGTCATATTCAACACCCATCACAGACAAATATATGATCTAACGAATGAGATAAAAAAAGTAAATAACTAATATTAGAACAAACTTTTTTAGAATAAAAGAAAGTTTGCTATTAGTACTCAGTTTTCTTCTAGTATGTATGTAAGGAATGCAGACATTTCAAAATTTTGAATTTGTCCTTGTGTAGTGGAATTTGTTTTCAAATAATTGGTAAAAAACTTGCACAACTTTCTGCTTTAACTTCTGTCTGGGTGCGCATCTTTCCACTTATGCGGTTTTAGGGGTGGTATCTAATTGAACATAAAAAAGGGGGAGTGTGTAGTAAGTTCATTATTCGCGAGTACGATATTCATAGCTCGGTAAATTCGTAATTTGTCTAAGTCCGGGGAAAGCTCATTCCATTCCGGGGGAGAACAGTTCACTAGAAAGTCCGCGACTGTGTGCTGATTTTATAATCTCCATCTTAATTTTATTTAGACGGGGAGAAATTGTGTAATATCGTGTTACTTACTGTTTTAATTTTACTTACATTATCATCTCATGATTATGATAAAGAGCGATCAACAAACATACAATGAAATATTAGATTATTCATTATTGTATGGTATTAGATAGGTAACCTTTTTACTTTAAGGGATTTGAGAGCTGTAATGATGAATTTACAAAAAAAATAAATTTAGTAAACAGTTAATTGTTAATTTTTAATAAATACCCACTGAATTTTTGCCATATAAATTCAGGAATCTATAGGGGGAATAAAAATAACTATATTTTGCTTTTTGTTTCTGGAAAAAATATCTCTAAATATCAATAAAGCCGGTTTTCGGCCCTATCGGAAATTCATCTTAATTATAAGGAATATTAAAAAGTGCTTAAAAATGTAATAAAACCATTTTTCGTACATCTGATGTATATGATCATATAAATAATATTTTTCGGACACAATTTAAGTAAAAACACTTGTTTATAAACATAAAAGTAAACTCTTACTCTTTCCCCCTCTATTCTCCGTCCCACTCAACTGCATAACCTCTAAAAGACACTTAAGTAAAGAATTGAATATAAAAAATTCTACATCATGCAAAAACATTTATTTAAACGTCTAGAAAAAATAATGTTCTACTAGCTATAAGCAAACCTCCCAGTCGCCAGCACTTCGAAGTGCACTCACTTTAAACCAGCACCCCAATCAGTGAGAGGCAAGTGGACTCACTTTAAACCAGCATCCCAATCAGTGCAAGGCAAGGAGACACTTTAAACCAGCTTCCCAATCAGTGAGAGGCAAGGGGACTCACATCAAACTATAACAAAAAATATTAGAAATGAGCTATAATATTATCCTTAAACCCTATTTTTATGTCTGTTTATAAGTTAGAGAAACAAAATGGAGGTGCAAGGAAGAAAAAGATATATGGGATGGACGCTCGAATGGAAGGATTTGGATTGACCTATTTTGAAACTATAAACATTTCAATATTGTTTATATTGGACTGACAGATAATTTTGTGAAATCTCTGTGATATTCTTCAGTATTTTTCAGGTGTTACGTAGAAGGGGGGAAAGGGTGGAAGGGGCAGAGCTAAAAGTTTTTTTATGACTATACCTAAGCAAGTATATTTTATTTAATTTGTACACTAAAAATGTTATTTATATGATTCTGTACATCAGATGTAAGAAAAATGGTTTTATAACGTTGTTAAGAGTTTTTGAGTGTTTTGGGTAGAGAGGTTTAATCCGTTTTGCCTAGAATCGATTTAATATTGTTGATTTAGATTGAAAAAACATATTCCATATATTTAGGATTCCAAATTCCAGGACAATAAGTTCTGGGAAAATTCTTTTTTTGTGGCTATTCAGAAAAGTTCACCCTATATAAGTATTAAGTAACAAAATCCATGCATTTTTGAATTTTTGAATTAACAAAGAAATTATCATGTCATTTTTAATTTTCAATATTATTTTAACATTTAGAACACGCATAATGACTTTCTATTCTAATTTTATGCATCAAGTATTCCCATTTCCTAACAAGAACATGTTTATTCATTTGTCACACCGGATGTTTGTACAAAAATAGTTGGAAAAGTTATGTAATTTTCTAATAGAACGGAATTCAAATTGTATTACAGTAAAATATTTCGTTAAATTATTAAATTATTATAAACATACCACTTTTCATACTCTGTAACATATTTACGCGATGAGTGAGAAGTACAGTACCCTGACTCGAAAAACTATATTTTATGTACTGCACAGTGTGAGTAAAGTCAGTACTGTACATTGTGACGTTCCTTCGGTCATAAACCGGTTAGGTGGTTAAACTAAAAACAAAAAAATTTAATCGCCTCAAAGTGACTGTTACGTGCACGGCAGCTCATTTATTGTGGAAGCAAAGGCATGGGTAAGTGTAAAAAAAATAATTATTATAGCTTTAAGATGTAACGATGCAAAACTACTAGTGGGCGCCAGTCAACAGGGGTTGACGAGGAGGGGGAAAAATAAGACTTAAAATGGCCAAAATGTTAGTAAATGTATGTATAATTAATATTAAAGTGTATAAATTCTACCATTAGTGTATAAATGACAATTGGACGTAATCATGTTACCAACAGATATGAATTCCAAACAGGTAAGTAGGAACTAGTGCGAAATTAATGCAAAAACGCAAAAATAATACATAATAATAGTGTAGATACCCTACATTAATGAATGATTGTTCAAAGATACAACGTAAGATTTAATATTAGAATTGTTAGTATAAAAAAAATTTAACTTAGCTGAATCGTTAAAAGTGAAATTTTACAAAAATTCAGCAAAAAGAGCAGGTAGGTGAATTATTAATATACTGTATATTATAAATAAAGCTAATGTTAATTTCTATATTACTTAAATTTTAGGGTTTAGTTCCAATTGGATATGGTTAAATAATCATAACCGTTACCTCTCGAACAGCTGTTCCGGGCTTACATATAAATATCTTAATTTTTATTCAGGTTTACAAAAATATAGAAAACAATGTAATATATGAAATGTCATGAAAATTGTTATTAAATCCTTGCGTTCCTTATTAGATAGATTGACAAGAAAAGGCTTTCTACTCACGATGGATTCCCAGCAATGGTTTAACGGCATTACCTTTTGTTTCTCACGGATATATGGTTATCAACACATCTACAGATACGGGCATTTTACATAATGGTGCTCACAGAAGGCACTAAATGTTATCTAGTACGGTATATGGACCATCTAGGGTAAGTGTAAGTGCATCAACCATCCAGGGTGGGAACGAAATGGCGTCTAAAGCGGTATATAAACCATGTAGGGCAATTACATCAGCAATTCGGACAGGCACATGACGCAACTCGCTTCAAATTTGGTGGCCGGCTGACAAGGTGACAAGGGAGGCGACGCCCCGTATACAATAAATTCATGTATTTATGTACCAGTTGTATAGAGACAAAAAAACCTAAAATACGTTAAATAATAAAGAATATATTGTTGCAATTAATTTTCTTACTGACCTTAGATCTTATAAGTAAAGGTTTCGTTAATTGTTAATAACGGCTTTTATACAAATAACCTTTCTATCTTTTCGTGCCTTGCCGGCTTCGCCTATCCTTTTTTTGCCATCATTTTTTTCCATCATTTTTTTCCGTTCCCACTAAAAACTCTTAGTTCCTCGCCTAATGAATTCGATTACTACTTTATTTCGATGTATTCAGAATTGCCTATACATTGTTACCCTTGATAATTTTAATTTCTAATACCGGTAAATATGAACCGTTACAACGTACGTAGTAAAACAGTAATTACATAAATACAGGGTGTTACAGAATGACATTTGAAAATTTGGGAGATTATAGAGTATGAAATTCGGAACATTTTGCAATAAGGAACCTACAGCCGGAAATATGAAATAAAATTTTCACAGCAGTGAGGTGTTTGACTCCCTATCACTTGGATAACTACCCTTCCATCATCCATTGACGTTATGTTATTGCTGCGGATAGAACGAGGTTTAATATTAAGGAAAATATGGACACAACAATATGCATAAGTTGTTAGAAAAAGATTATCGTTAGTTTTTTTTTACTTTTTTTTATTGTATGTATCTCTCTGAATAGATAAATAAAATTATTAAATTTTATATCCCTGAAATCCTGAAAATAAGTCTAAAGGGATGTGCAAAAAATGTACAGTGTGTTCCACAAAAAAAACCTTAGCTGGTACTATATCTTTGGAATGTGACGCTCAATACTTTTTATGAAATAAATTCTCATGGAATTTATTTTATTTTTCCAAAACATACAAAGATAACGAAATTACAGTCGAAACTATATTATTTTCGCGTGACATATCGTGCAAATGCCGTACCAGTAATTATTACAAATATTCACAATTATTCACAAAAACGCATTCTGTAATACAATTTTTACACTTGCATGGTTCATAGTCGGTATATAGATTTACCGCTATAAATTATAAAAATAAAGGCATGTTTCTACTTTTGTAGGAAATTCCGTGGTGTTGCCGAGTTCAGTACGATTTATAGTTACAAATAAATACCTTGTATAGTTTGTAAACTTGTAACAGTTCTAAGTGTTGTATTAAATAAATCTTCAGTACCGACTACGGTTATTTCGCAGATTTTGATCCACTCGAAAAGTAATGGGATTGGATGACTTCAGTGGATTAATATAATAAATTTACAGTACAAGTTTATACTCGTAAGTGTGTCCGATCGATGTTTTCATTGGATCAACCAGACAGAAATTTAAATCTGTACTATTTGTTTTCTAAATTTCCATCCTCAAAACTCAATTCAGTCTTTTTCAGAACTTTAAACCTGCGCTGAAAACTGCTAACTGTTGACAATTGTATGTTTGTTTAGGTTCAGTTTGTAAGAATTTAAAGCCTTATTCTATATTTATCTCTTTCCATGGCTGCGCCATTCGTCTGTGCTATGTCGTAGCAAAAATATATTAAATTTAGTCGAATCTTAGTACTAGTGCAGGAATGTGAACACGCTGTGAAACCATGGCCGAAAATTTTGAACAGAAAAAGATCAACATAAAAATAAGATTTGAAAGGGTTAAAGAAAGGCTGAAGAAACTGAAAGGTAAATACCTACTTAGTACTATAGTTTTTATCTATAGAGTTGGGTTATGTAGATCGGAAATAGGTTACATATAAAAATGATTCAAATATTTTATTTCTAATGTTTCATAGAACGGAACGAGTTTAATTTCTAAATTTGAAAATTTGTCGAGACTTTCAGAGCAATGTAACTGGCAATTAGTAATGCAACAATGTAATTAGTATAACGTAGGTAGGAGTAATGAATTTAATAACTATAACATATAATTTTATTATGTATATGCTAATGACAGTAATTAATATTACCGATAAAATGTAGTAAGTGTGCATTGACTGTAATAACAGTGCATTATTGATATTTGTTCTAAATCATCAACAGTTAAACAGCGTAGGTAGACATTAATACATAGTTAGAAAAAGATGTTTAAGTTCTGGAGAACTAGAAAAATGTAATGGAACATTCATAGTTTTGTAGCGCAATATCGTATAAGCCAGACATAGATTTATTATCGGTGAATAAAAAGCCTTTGAATTAGGCGCAAATTATAAAAAGAAAGCTTAGTAAATAGTAATATAATGCAGTGTTGTTTTATATATAATTTACATTTATATAAAGAATAAATATTGCAGCGCACTGCTTTCCAATAATGTGGTTATAATTTCATTTTCTTTCGCAGATGTTAGAGCATTAGTAAATATTTTTTGATGTGCGACTTTTCTTATGGGTTTTGCAAAAAATGCTTTTTTACTTATGATTATTTGTCTGTGAAATATTTCAAGTAACATCAAGCAAAAAAATGTCTCAACTATTAATGGTTGTGGATCTTTTATATTGTATACATACACAGGGTGTCACAGAATAACGTGTATAATGGAAGACCACAGATTCGAGGACTGAAAATAGGCAGATTTAGACTTATTCACCTATATCCAAAATTGCTTCGTTTGTCCGCTAGATGGCCTTAAGTTCGTAAAAATTTTTTGAATTTTGTTAATAACTCGAATACGTATTATTCGATTTTGATTATTTTTGGAGTGTGTACTTTTGCTTTCAATCTAAAAATTTTGGTGTTATATAGAGTTTTTTAAAACTCCTACAAAATTGATGTATGGTGATAATATCCGTCCATAACTTTTTCCTCTCTCGGGTAATAATGACAACTATTTTTTATTGGATAGGTGATATCATTTGGAAGTTTTTGGGCCCCTTGTAGAATTTTGATTAAATGAGCGGTTTGGAATATTTTTTAAATTTATACATTATCTTGCCACCCATATCACAATACTTAACAAAAGGCTAGTAGGCTCTGATTTTGTAGGTTGACTGTAATTTCTGTTTGCTCTTGTTTGGGATAGCATTATTATTGGCCCTATTATTCTACCCAATAGACCGAAAAGGGAATTTTATTTAGAATTTTTGCAAAACCCGAATTATTGGAGATGTGCCGTTAACATTCCACCACAGTTCACTGTAAATGTCCGGCAGTATATGAATCAAAAATCCCTCGTCGATGGATCGGTAGAGGAGATAATGTTCCTGTTAACTGGCCTGTACGTTCACCAGACTTAACACCTTGTGACTATTATTTTTGGGGCACTCTGAAAACAATAGTGCATCCACAACTAACACTGAGTTGTGGAGGCATATTCAAAATGCCATAAATGTTTTTTAAAAATAGCCCTTAAGAACTGCAAAGGGTGTCCTTTAACTTTCTTCGCCGAATTAATCTTTGTTATAGAAACAACCGTGGTCGTTTTAAACAGTTTTTATAATAAGTTGTACTAAATTTAATAACCTCAACTTTGTTACTTTTATCTCCAGCATTTTTTATTGTATTTGATTGTTTTTGCGAATTTTATTTCAATAAAATTAGGCACGTTGTAAATAACTCTTAATTCGTCGTATGTGTGTAGCCATATCGAAAAAATGAACATGTAGTATATCTTATCGCAGGAAGAATTGGCAGGTACAATGACTCAAATATCATACTAAAATTACAGTCAACTTACCAAAATCAGTGACTACTAGTATAGCACTTTGTTAAGTATTGTAATATGGGTGACAAGATAATGTAGACATTTAAAAAATATTTTTTTGTACCCGAACCGCTCATTTAATAAAAATTCTATAAGAGGCCCAAAAACTTCCAAATGGTATCATCTATTAAATAAAAAATATTCATCATTATTGCCCGAAAGAGGAAAAAGTTATGAGCGGATATTATCACCACACATCAATTTTGTATGACACCAAAATGTGTAGATTGAAAACAAAAGTCCACAATTCAAAAATAATCAAAATCGATTAATACGTATTCGAGTTATTTACAAAATTCAAAATATTTTCACGAACTTTGAGGCCATCTAGGGACTAAACGAAGCCATTTCAGATATAGGTGAATTTGCCTAAATATGACTATTTTGAGTCCACGATTCTGTTGTCTTCCGTTGTACACGTTATTCTGGGACACCCTGTATGTACCTAATGACCACGTGTCCAATAATTTGTTTGAATTTCCTTCATGTTGGTAATACAATTTCTATAAAATTAGATAGTATTAAAACAATTAGATAAAAATTACATAAAATACAACATTCTGTTTCACCGGCTGTGATTGGTCTAGTTTTTCACGAGATTCTATTCAACCAATCAGCGATCGCATTATCTTGAGCGTAGGTATAAGGGTTTGTGATTGTTCATTGTAAACGAATCATTAATATTGGTGAAGCTAACTTTTCGTTACCAGTACCAGTCCTGCAATGTTGGTTGCATTACTTATTAATCTATTATTATTCTATTAATTGCACGATTGAACTATTCTCTACCCATCTTTAAATATTTGAAAACATTGCTTTGTTATGTTGAATTATTTGACATGTATAGTCACTGCCATAATTTGTTCGATATTATCATATCTATGTTTAGTTTTTGATTTGACCTAATCCAATTTACACGCATTCTTTGTAGAAACGATTTCATAAAAACCGAGAATACTTAATCACATTATAGAAAAATGACAACAGATAAAGAAGGTGGTAAACCCGCACTTTCTGTTTTGTCGAGTTGAAGAACAATATGAACGATAATATTTTTTTTACCATTCAACTCCAGATAGATAAAATTAAAGATTTATGTTTTCTATAACAATCACAGATATAAATACTTCTTTTTTTTTCACATTCAGAACATCTATTTGGTTCTTTAAATTGTTATCTTCACTGAATCCACGCTTTCTCTTGCCCTTTTGATTTTGACATTTCGCTGTCAGTTAAAGCAAATATGTACATCGTCTTCATTGAGTACATCGATAAACTTTCAAGGTATGTTTATTCGTGACTATAAACCAAAAGGTTATATGAACATGGATCCGCAAATCGATAATGTTCAAAGTACAAGGTGTTGAAATTAAAACAAAATCACCTTTTCTAAAAGACCTTTTAAGACGAAACTAATAATTTATCTAGTTAATTAAAGATAAAAATCCACTGAATTCGGATACAAATATGTATATCAATGGCGGAAACATAAGAAGTTACTTTTACTAAAAACCTCATAAGTTCGACGCCACTGAATATTTAGAATATTTTTATAGTGTTTATAAAAACGAATCATTTTCAGTTTACTTCTTTTAACTTTCATTAATGACCAAGCATTTGTTTATACCTAACCTAACCTATGAACTACTCGTTTTGCAAAAAAGTTCATATGATTTTTTTTCTAAATGTACGGTATTAAATACAATGTTATGAAAAGTTCAGGAAACTAATTTTTGCAATTTCTTTCCGATCGTGTCTCTAACAGAAATACAAAATTTCAGACGACTTTTTCCTGGACGATTAGTTTATATATTTAAAATTGTATTTCTAACAAAAAGAAAAATCCATGAACTTTTTTGAGAGACGACAGCGTTCATACAGTCTCTCCACCAGTGGACATACATATTTGAAAATCATTTCATTAGGTTTTTTGCCTTTAATTGGGTAAATTATTAACCGCTTCGTATATTTGTATTTTTTATTTTATACTTTTGTTTGATTTTTTTTAAACTTCTTGCCCACCCCCTTCTCAAAAAAATAGCTTTAGGTCCTTGGTTCATTAAACCTATTTTAAAATGATCCAATCCTGAATTTATAACATAGATTTCTGACACAACCTGTATATAGGCATATTTTTACATTTTATTATTATTTTTTTATTGTTCTAGGTAGCTTAACTACATACTTAGTAATATCAATAATTATTCACATTGTAATGATAATTATTGGCGAAATAAACTTTAAAAAGTGTCCAGCGTCACCCAATATTCCAGTATTTTTGATAGCTGAAGGTATGTATGGTAACTTTATAAATGATACTAGCTTTATATTTTAAAATATATGTTTTACGTTACTAAATTAGTTTGATGAATTGCAAAAAAATATTTTTTCTTGCTGTTGCACTTGGTAGGTATACATTAATATGAAAACTTGATAGTACCCTGTAATTTTGTACAGTATAAAAAAATACTGTTTGCTTTAATCTAACATTTCGTATAAATACATTTTCGAATGGATTATCATCTAATATAACATGTCACTCAGTGTATTTTTAAAAAAAATTGATGTGTACAAAAACACAGGTAGATCAAGATTTCATTGTAACGCTCTATAAATTATTGTTTTTACCATTGTTTATTATTATATGTTGTAATACCTAAAAATATAGAAATACGAAAGTTTAAGTAGCGGAAAGAAGTTTTTTAAATTCTACAGATCAGTGAATATTCGATACATGTATGATCTTCACATTTTTACAAGAAGAAATTCAGATACCTATGATTTTTTTAAATAAAATTTTGTTTATATTTTCTTCAAATAGCAATGTGTCGCTAGAAATTTGGTACATGTAAATTGTTAAGGTTACTGAATACATCAGTACCTATTGTTAATATTCGATTATTCTGTAGAACTCGCTAGCTATGTTTTTTATCAGCTGCATTTTGGAAACAACTTTTTGTTTGAGAATACGTTTCCTGCAATGTATTTGTGCATACCTACCATATGTAAAATTTCATTTTACACAAATTATGTGCTCTTGTTGAAGTTGCTGAAAATCGTTTTCAAGAAAAACGCAATTGACTATGCTATAGTCAGTGACCAACTATCCCTAAATATATTCTGTTACGTAGAGATAATCTCTGTTGTGAGAATACAATAAATATGTGATTTAAATACGGGAAACTAACCTCAAAAAGTTATATCAAGTCATAATGCAACACATTGCTTTTTGGAAAAGCTGGTCAAAATTTGATTTTAAAGAACCTTCTTTGGCGCCTCACCATAACAAAATTCAGTATATCTATGGTTCATAGGGGAAACGGATTTAAAGTTTCTTTTCTTTTAATGATATAATTCCTTCTTAAATGTGAATTTTTATATGATTTGCTATATCATCGTATAAGCTGTCCCATGAAAATGTCTGTAAACCTATCTTGGATCTTTCACTGTTGATTGATTGACCTGTCTGTTGTAGGAGTTATTGGTCTAGTCTCAAAACTATTGAGCTTAGGAAGAAATTTCATATTACGTTATTTGAAAATAGATGTCATTCTGTCCGTCATGGGATTGGTGGAAGTGACGTTTTTGATATGCGGTAAATAATCTCAAAAACGACTTTAGAAAATATTTTTTACTATTTACGATTTTTCAGGTTCTGTTTGGGTATATAGAGCATTCGAACCAAAATACGATCCTGCCTATGAAGATCGATACTGTAGCAGAACCCTTTATCTTTTCTCATTAATTTTTATTTCCTGCGTATATATTCTTACTTTCGCGTTTCTTTTTATGGTATTGTGTATGCTAATAGGTTTTTGTCTACTGGTTTCAGTATCCAGTGATGTTGTCGTAGAAGCAACTGTGCCAGAATTTACGACGCAGCCTGCCGTTCAAACTGAGTCCGTTTGATTGTTTTATTGCAGCATTTGTCGATTTGCAATTATTATTTTATTTTTTTTTATAAATGTGTATTTTTTATACCTAAAGTAAAGACGGGATTGTGAAAATATTTTTCTAATAAAAATATGTATATGCAAATTTTTTTTATTTAATTGGGTATTTTGAGAAGAATAATAAATAATTTTTTTTAGTCTTTAAAGAATTGTGACAACGTGATTATTTAAGGGATTTATTTTATAAATTTATCTTTGCCTTACTGAAAATATCTTACACTAAGAAAGTATATAAAAATTGTTTTTGTTTTCAAAACTTTTAATCAAAATCAGAATGACCGAAGATCGATTGTAATAGTTTTTTGTAATAAATATTATTCGTCTTATTATTACTTACCTCGTTGTTGAGGATGTCTGAACAATAGTTTAATGTAGATTTGAAAATGCTAAGTCGAGAATGGTGTAGTTTCTCTAATAAACATATATATTTTACTGGAAACGCACTGATTTAACTTAAAAAAATTCTCAATACCGTTTAAATTGTGGGATACTTAGGGGCAGTCTTTATTTTTTTTTATTCTATTGCAAGTGTCGTCGACATAGCCAGTTCCTTTTTTAAGACTTAAGTTATGCACCTACGAATATTTTCAATTGTATACTTTCTTTAAACAAACCCCTACACAATTTTTTAGACTTTGGAGTGAATTGCATCATTTTTTTTACAGTGTGAAACATAGATTTTGAAATAAACAATAACACAAAGAAGTAACTATAAGCCTGAACAATATATACAGTCATAATAACAAATAAACAAATACATATTAAACAATATGTACCCCCAATTTTTTACTGTTGTAGAACGAATCGACAAAAAATAACAATAGAAACTATGAAGGTTAAGTTCAACGAAGTTGCAAATGAAATTAGAAATAGTATTCAAATAAGAAATAGTGTAGTTTCTTTAAGGAAACGAGTGCGGTTCTGTTTGCGAATTCATTGTAAAAAAAACAAAATAAAAGACGGCATTTCTCGACCTAGGTCTGTAAAAACCTTTTTTATCTTATTTTTAATATACAGTGTTTCATAATGACGTGCAAATGTTTTAAGGAGGTGTTTAAAAAGTAATTTTAGGGGGGGTATTTCTAATACATTTTTTCGATTTGAGCGCCCCCCTGAGAAAATATTCAAATCTCAAAATGGCTGTTATTATTATTTTTACTAAATTTTTAGTTCATATTTGCTTAGCTTTTCCTATTGATAAAAAAGAATTTTTGCAAAAAGCATATCAAAAATGACGATCGTTTTTGAAATCTGTTATACTAATTATGTGTACTTAATCGGCAAGGAAAAATAATTTATTTTTTGCTTGTAAACCATTAAGTATACACGAAAAAATGGGATTGGCTAACTTAGAAAAAGGAAATTCCGCATTGCTGCACTGCACTGCTACGCAATTTGTCAAGCACTAGTCAACAACTGAGATTTATTGCCCAGTTTTCCAATGCAGCTGTGTTTGTATCTCGTTTGCCCGCGCGCGCATTCTTTAACTGGGCGTATACATTTGTACCACCTCCACGTTTAGTTCTATAGATCTATATATAGGCATGGCTAAATAAATATGGGAACAAGTTTTTCAATTATTTCAATGGCGAGTTGCTGCGTCAGCGACTGAACCTGGTACATACTGCCAACCTCTTGGTTCTTCAATTGAGATCGGAAAGACTATGAAAGTAACCGGCAGCTGTAATTTAAAATTTATAAAAAATTTCTTTTGGTAAAGAGTAATACAAATAATAAAAATCAAATTTTATCAAAGATTAATATGTATATTACAAACTTCGTAATACTTCAGAAATTGTGTTTATACTCGTATGCATTCAAGCTATACCTACTTTCTCATTTTTCTTTAAAAATGGTCATCTAAGAAGGCATATTTTGACACGAAGATTGATTTATGCTTTATTTCTTTTCAGTCGGAGCCGAAATAATTTTAAACCTTATAATAGTAAATTAGCACAGAAAGTATTAGCAAAACTGGCTGAATATCTGCACTTTGTTTACATGTGATCAAAAATAAGGCATGTTTTACTAAATACGTGCATTTAAAGATGTAATATCTCCTTTTAGACGAGCAAAATGCAGCAGTAGCTAAACAGGTCTCTTATGATGTGCTAAAATAATCCGTACAACAGCAACTCAGGAGAAAGCCACAATGTCGAGAAGAAGCGTTCGAGGGACGACAATGACAATGCATAGATGCTCTGGAGAGAATGGATATTGATAGGATCGGAATAAAGCTCTCTTTGAAAGCGTCTAAAAATAAAGTTTCTGGTTGCTGCCTGACTTGTGAATTGAAATAAAATTTACAGAAAACCGATTGTCATTATTCTGTCTGTAGAAGTTGTGCGAACTCTCAAAATGAGATTGCAATAACGATATTGATTCGTAAATTTATTATTCTTGGCAATGTAATTAAATTTAGAGCTTTCTCTGATACTTTTTTCGACCAACAGCATAAATTTGCGAGATTTAATTAATGATTTGTCTAACAGGTAGCTTCGTGAACAATAATTGTTTTCTACACTTTTAGTACCTAATACTCGAAGAAAATAAACTATAAGGGATAGAAAATGCTTTCAAGAATGTATAAAGTAAAATATAAAATGCCTGACATAATTCATTTGAGGATATCTTTGCTATGAAATCGCCTTAAAAGATTTTCTAATTTAAATGTCTTTCAGTCCCTTATAATAACAGAAATACAAAATGTTCTCGTATTTGCATATTTATAAATATTTTTGAATTTAAATAATGTCGAATATTAGGAATTAGTAACAAATTCGAGCTATACAAATTTATGCACATTTGTTAACCTTTCTGAACATGTTGCAAATTGGAAAATCAAATTATTAATTAATTAATATCTATATACATATTTTAATTTTGTATTATGCTTCGTAGTTGGACATGTGGCCATTTTTAACTAAATATAAAAGACTGAATCAAATTAATTAAAATCGTTCCGTTAATGAAGGATTGATTAAATATACCTAATAACTAAATATAACTGAAATATTTCCTGGAAAATCCTATTACAGAAAATAATATTGCAGGATTTACATTGAAATTTGTTAATAAATAAAATCCTATGATGCTATTTCACATCCTTAAAACAATTTTGTTTATTTGATATACGGCTCTTTAATATGAATTCGACAAGGCGCGTGATGGAATTTCAAGCAGGAAATTGGTTGAACGCGGAAGTCCTGAAATTCAGTTTCGCTGAAATATTCTTGGCAACCGCATTTGTATAAGTTGCTCTCGGTCCTAAACTTTTATTTTATTTATTACTATCTATACCATAAATTAAAAACACCGTATTATACATAACAATTTTTTGTCTCCTTATAAGAAGTAGGTATTTCTTTTTATTTTAAACTTTTCAAAAAATTTCTTATTAGAAGTTGTGATAGAAACAAAATTTTGAGGATAATAATATTTTTATTTCAGAATGCATTATGGCTTTTCCTTCCGAACAAAATAAATTTATTGTCATGATTCATTTTCAAAGTAAAAGTCGAAATGATAATGGGTCCTGGACATACTCTTTGCAATTCTGCATTGGAAATTTACGACGGAATTTCCAGACGCGAACATTGGTTATGGCAGTTTCTTAAACCGAAAATGTACTGTTGTCAAAAGATTTGAAACCATATACTGTGTTTGCAAACGGGCAGAACAATTTTTCTTACATAAAATGTCATGATAATATTCAGTATGAATAAATCAAAATTCTATAAAGTCTGTATCAAAGTTGTCTGCTCAAACAGCTAATTTTTTTTATCAAGTTCGTGCAAATTCGGTTCTATAGACTTCGTACCATTCGTGTGATCAGGATGATACGGACCAAATCGCGCTAACCAAGAAATTCAATGTATCTAACCGAAACAGATTTTGCACGACCGCTTTTTGCGTATTTGGGACGTTCGTGCAGATTCCTGCGGCCTAATTCGCGCGAATAGCCCTTTTTAGTAGTGACGTCACATACGTCAAATAATAGGCAACATTGTGCACATTGTCATGAAGAATTTCTCAATGTTTTACTAAATCGATTTTCGACTTTATGTACTTTGGACATAAGTGCCAAAAAAAATGTCTTATTTGCCACGATCTTATAATCGCGATATTCTGGCAATATTAGAAATGTTTAAGAAGTTTCAAACCTCAAGTGACAAATCAAATGAATAATAGACTATGTATTTAAATTTATAGAACAATATTGACTTTTATAGTAATTAATAAATTAAAATTATATCAATGTTACTGAGCATGCGCATTAAAAATAATTTCATGTAAGCTCGCAACAGGATATCATTCAAGAAAAAAATGGTTATGGTGAAAGTACGTCTATAATAAACCACATGAAGAAAAAAACACTCGATAAATATACTGACACAGCACAACACCAAGAAAAACAATAAAAATATTTCTTAGTACTAGAAAATGCCAAGATTAAATAAAAAAAGAGAAAATAATTATACTAATGATGAAAGCGATTACATACCAACAAGATCTCTTCTGCGTATGAGGCTATTCTTTCCGGGCATGCGCATTAGGGATGACACGACTAATTTAGGGATATTCTTTTATATCGTTTTTGTAAATTTTAAGCACATTAGTGTACCTATGATACGAAACACGTGTTGGTTGTCGTTCTTAAATACTTTTAAATCTTTGTAAAAATAAATTAATATGAAGTTGTTCATTTCTATGGTATCTATGTAAATAGTATACAGGGGTCAGATTCGTGCCTTACGAAACACAGTTCTGGGCTTGATTTTGGAGTTTTCCTTCTCCTAGACAGGTTGCAAACCAATGCTATTGACGCCTATCTCACCAAATTACACAAGTCAAAGTTAACTAACAGTTCCTACAGACTTGAACAGTTCGACCTCAATATCATAATCGATGATTCCAAAAACCCCAGTACACCAAAATTTCAGACGGATTGAATAACGGAGTTTATGTTCAGTATCTTATTTTTTTAAAACTCGCATTCGTATTCTCTGTAAGTCCTTTCATTTGATACCCATATTGTAAGCAAACATTAAAAATAATTAGTCCGCCATCTTGGGCGTTCCACCATGTTGGATTTAAAATAACGTCACATAGCTAATCATGTATTGTCATCCAAACCGAATGTGTATACAAAATTTTAGCTCAATCGGTTGAAGATATCTGCTACCAAAATTGAGTTTCAAGCTTGAGAGGTCCGCTATATTGGATTTAGAGTGACGTCACTTTATTTTTCGAGTTATTCTTAGCAAGCCCTTTCATTTGATACCCTTATTGTAGGAGTGCATTAAAAAATAATTAGTCCGCCATCTTGCATGTGCCGCCATGTTGGATTTAGGATGACATCACACAGTTAACTATGCATTGTCATCCAAACTGAACGTGTATACAAAATTTCAGCTCAATCGGTTGAGGATATCTGCTTCAAAATTGAGTTGCAAGATTCCACCCGAACAAACATATTACATAAATTGCAAGTTAAATAAAAGCTTGTAAAAAAGGTCCAAATTCAAGAGGCCTACATATAATTTGCGAAGGAATTCGATGTACTGAAGACAATCCTGTAGTCAAAATTCATGATTTGCCGATGAATTTCGGAGAAAAGTGAAATTTTTTTTTTTAAACGCCCAAGCATGAGTTAGAACTAATTTTTTCCTAATTTTTATTCAAATAAATCAGTTTCGTACTATTTTGAGCCGCTGAACACGATGCCATTAGTAAAATTTACCCATGCCCTCGATATTTCGGAAATTTAGGAAAAAATCTGTTTTGGTCCATATTTGGACCAGTTTTCATCCAAATAGTCGATTTTCTGGGAAATGTCAAGGTCATGGGTAAATTTTAATAATGGCAGCGTGTTCAGGGTCTCAAAGTTTAGGAAAAAATCAGTTTTGACCTATATTTGGGCCAGTTTTCACACAAAATAGTGGATTGCATAATTTTACTAATGAATTCGTGTTCAACGCCCCAAAATACTATGAAAATGATATATTTGGACAAAATTTAGGAAAAAATAAGTTTTGACCCATATTTGGGCGTTTTCAAGCAAAAATTTCACTTTTCTTCGAAATTTATCGACAAGTCATGAATTTTGCCTATAGGCTCATGTTTAGCGCATGGAATTTCTTCCAAAATGGTATGTGGGTGTCTTGGGATTGGACTTTTTTGTGTGCCTTTGAAATTTATGGTACTTTTCATTTTTTACTAGCGAAGCTTGATTCCACATATTGTGTTATGCCATCAGCCAAAATTGTAGAACCTGAGCTACAGAAATTCTCATACATTTGTAGAAACCAGTCCCTTAAAAGTAGGCGTTTGGGTAGCGATATCAAGAAGAGCTATGGAGCCTATATTTTTCTGTGACTCAATAAATGCCGAAACATATCGAACCATTATTTTTAAAGCTATTTTAGCACAGTTACATGATGACAAGTTGCAAGTAGGTTACTCATAACAAGATGGGACAACCAAACATACTGCAAGAGCACCAATTCAATTTTTGGTCCAAATTCCAAGCTCATATTGAGTTAGAGGGAGCCGCAATGGAAAGAGGTTGACCAGCGAAATACTTCATGATCTGGTGCATTGTTGGATGATTACGCAGTAACCCTCGAAGTTGAGGTTACATTAGCGAGAGCTACTGGAGGAAGAGCCAGTAGAAAGGACGGGATACGGCTATAAGAATAAATAAACAACACTTACGTTTGTTACTATTTTTCGAAATGCCGCTATCTAAAGACATCAAAAATACATATCTTATGCCAAAAATATTACGACATTAGAGAAAGTGTCTGCTTCAAGCTTGGACATTTAGAAAATTTCTAATTTAAGTGATGCAAATATTGTAGAAACGATGCTGAGGCTCGTTCTTCAAGATGAGTAATCCAAATCGATTTCGCTCTGTTTATAAGTTATTTAAAAGCATCTCGTGAATGATAATGGATTTGTGACAGCCAGTAACAAACGGCTGCCGTGGGCTGCGAGCGGGCGAACAGTCCCGTCCTTACAGCCAGCGCCCCGAATTAAATTAGTCGGCCCGATTTATTTCGCCGCTCCCGAATGGATCTGGATTTCTTAAACACGTGAAACGAAAGCAAAACATTTCGCTCACCTACAGCGCCAGCCGCATCAGCGAATTTGGTCACGTAATAATTCTAAACGTTAACGCATTTGTAGGAATTGAGTGCCGAAACATGCATTAAATTTTTGGGCACAATTCCGCTGCAATGGGAATCGGTAGTCTGGAAATAAATGCCTAGTAAATTTACATGGAATTGCTGCTTTATATGCGGAATGTATAAAATGTAGAGTGGGCATTATAAAAAGAAACTGTGTATATTTTCCTTGCACAACCACGTGAATAAAAAAGTGACTTACTTTTGGTTCTCTTAACTTAACATTAGCATGTGTAGAATAGTTTTCCTTCTCTTTTGTTGTCCACAAAGGTGAAGTGAACATGGAAACCGAAACCGAATAAGTTTTTTTACGAGCTATATCAAACTCTGCCAAAGATTAAGAAAGATACATAGTAGAATTATGGTTTCAACAGAAGATTTCTGACATTATTTATAAGAAAATAGGTGAAACTAAAACTGTGCGAATATTCTAGTCCGCGCGGCAGCGACATTTTAGGTCTAGTCCGTTAAGCACCGTTGGTTTACATTTTCACAGTAATTTATTATTTATTTATTTATTTACTATTAATTAAAGAAACAAACAGGTCGTAACCTAATTATATGTTTCTTATTTCACTAAATGTTATGCCATATACTTACATAATTGATTTTATAAAAGAATTACTTAATAAATGAGACCAAGAAGTTCCACAACACACACAATACAAAAACAGTAACTTGTAAATACAAATCCTAAATTGTTTTTCAGTAACATAAAAAATTCCTTTCGAAATTTGCTGTTGATACTAAAGATAATACACATACGTTTTGGCAAACTATTGCTTTTTGTTATATGAAAAGTGTATCTCTAGGACGTACTCGGTGATCAAGAAGACAAAGATTTATTTGAGACAACAAATAGGGACTATCTAATTTATGATTAAGCAATTTTTATAAAAACATCAACTGATGGTGGTACCTCCTGTATTCTAGTTTGACAATATTGAATTCAGTGCGCTAGGAATCGTACGAATCAAAGTCGGGATTTCTGTTGTATTTTTTGTAGAAACAATATTTTATAAACTTATTTTGTACAGTTTCAATTAAACTATGTAATTTTTTAATGCCAGGATTCCAAATTCGTGAACCAAACTCAAGCTTACTACGAACTAATGAATTAAATAAGAATATAATAGATCTAATGTTTCTAAAATTATAAGTCGTTCTTTTAACAAATCCTAATAGGTTATAAGCATCTGCACATATAGTGTTAATATGACTCCCAAAATATATGTCGGGCTGAAATAGTAGGTATCCCTAAATCTATTATTTCATAATTCCTAGTAAGGGGAGTATCATTCATCTTATACGTTAAATATGCAGGTGTTTTCAATTTACAATAAGTCATTACACTACATTTTCCTAAATTAAAATATAATTTATTTTTAATTGACCAGTTATACAGCGTGTCCCGCTGAAATGTCCGAAAGAGAGAAAAGTTTTTTATTTGTGGGTTTACGACAAAAAGTCACTGTTTGTAAAAACTCCTGCTTGTTCCAAAACGGTCAAACCTATTAAAATATTTGTAATTTTTTCTACAGGGTGTTCAGTATTTAGAAAAATATTGTTAATCGCCAAGAGTAAAATACCGTTATTTTTGACAATATAGAATTTGAGGTTTCACTAATTTCTGTTGATTTTTTTTTTAAACAAGGCGGACCTGAGGAGTTTAAAATGACGGATGCTGTGGCTATTGCAACCAAATAAATAATGTTTACTATTTTCTGTCAAAGTCACTTCGTGATTAATTAGGTAATATTTTATTTGAGATTACAATGCACACTTGGATGAAGAAATATCATTCGCGGCAGTTCAAAGACGATTTAATGAGAAATGGCCTGACATAATAGTCACAGATAAGACTATGCAATGGATTGTACAAAAATTTAAAAACACTGGTTCTGTATTAAAAAAGAAAAGGGTAACAGCGGTTAACGAAGAAGAAAATGTTGTAGAATTAGTGATGCAATAAGAAATGCCCCCAAGAACATCTTTAAGAAAAAGAGCTTCAGAAATTGGAAACGTTAGTAAGTCTCGTTTACAAAGATTGTTAAAAAAAAATACATCCTTATAAACCAAAGTTTGTCCATACACTATAAGAAGGGGATAATTCTAAAAGGTTGGAAATTTGTTTATGGGTGGGTGAGCACCATCTCGAAAACAGAAATTTTTCCCACTATATTATTTTTTCAGATGAGGCGACTTTTTCCGCGAATGGAATAGTTAGCTCTCAAAATTGTAGATACTGGGCTTCGGAAAATCCTAATTTTCGGATTAATTGTAGACGACAGTATTCAAAAAAAGTTAACGTTTGTTGTGCCGTTTCTTATTTTGGAATAGTTGGACCCTATTTTATAGAGGGAAACTTGAACCAGCATTTTTTTGCAGTTACTAAGTACGTTTTTCTTAAACTACCTAAACGATATGCCATCTCAGGTTAGTTCCTTTTTCATGGCCTCCTAGAATTCCTGATCTGACAATAATGGACTTTTATTTGTGGGGCAATCTAAAACAAAAAGTTTATGCTGAACCGCTTGGTAATAATGTGGACACTCAAACAGAATAAGAAAAAACAATTGCTAATATTCCTCTATACGAAATACGAAATGTCTATAGAGAATTTATTAGAAGGGCTGAAATTAGAGACAATAAATTTGAGTAAAATTTATTTTTGTAAATTTAAATTACATTATTCCTTGTTTATGTAAATTTTCATATTATGTATTAACAATAAATTGACTCAATAAAAATAAAATTAAAGAAATTGATTATTGCATAAATTTTGCAAATATCAAATATGTGTGTATGTATGTACCACTTGTACATACAAATTATGTAGCTGCCCGAATTGTTAAAAAAAAATTAAATTTTAATCTGTGAATCCTAAATCCCTGATAATATTATTCGATATTGTCAAAAATAACGGTACCTACTTTACTCTTGGCAACTAACACTATTTTTCTAAATACTGAACACCCTGTATAAAAAATTACGAATATTTTATAAAAAGCTTTTTCCTCTTCCGGACATTACAGCGGGACACGCTGTATATAGCATCTATGTCATTTTGTAATTGTAGATGATCATCAAAAGTGGTTATCCTCCTAAATAGTTTAAAGTCATCAGCATATAACAAACTCTGTGACATAACATTATCAGGTAAATCATTAATGAAAATAATAAATAATAAGGGCCCCAAATTAGAAACTTGGGGCACCCCAGATCCTGCCAAAAAGTAATTTGAAGCCTCACCCCGATACATTACACACTAATTCCTATTTTTTAATTAAGAGCTGAAGAAATTGAGAAGGTGATCACTCATACCATGCAGAAATAACTTGATGCCCCTGGTGAATTTACATATTTTTAACTGTAAATTATGTAATATAAATACTTTTCATATCCCTAATTTCATTCATAAATTATATATTTTCAAAATAAAAAAGAAACCAAGCAAAACTGGAAAATGGATGGAAACGGTTGATAGGGTCTTATTGTCTTATTTTAACTTGTAAATTTATGAAAAAGTGTCGTTCTTTAAAAAAAATTATGTTTGTTTACAAACATTTAAGATTTATTTCATATTTAGATCATTTAAAAGTGGTCGAGAGCAAAGTATCAGATTTTTTTTAAGTATCAAAGAGTACGTGTCGCTAAAAGAAAATTCAAGAATGTCGTAGAAGTGAAATTAGTTGTTTGTATTTAAATGATTTGCAAACAAATCACCATCTCGTTTAATATCACTTAGATGGCTTGGACACACTTATAATTCATGTACTTAATTAAGCCAAAAACTTATCAACAGATGATAATAATTAATTACAATCCATTGAATTCACATCGGGACTTCTGTGGGGTCACTAAGTTTTAATACATTTTCTTGATCCGTTATTGAACTATGAATGTCCACCTCAGTACCAGACAGAAAAGTTTAGTAGAATTTTACGACCTAGAAATCTCAATCTGAATTAAATAAATTTTAACAGATTGTCGTTTGTTAAACTCTGTCTCTGATATAATTACGGAATTATAAATTTACCTAAGCTACCAAAATAATATATACTAGGCACAGAAATTAAAGGATATTAAAAAAATCTCAAACTATTGGGTGATTTTTAAAGAGCTGAAACTTGCAGGGAAATGGTCGTAGAGAGAATCACAACAAAGGAAATTGAAGCCTCAAGTGTCGTTTACGGATCTAGAGTTCAAAATTTTGTAGCGATAGGAATTTTTGTGCAATCATAAAAAAACAACGAAAAAAAATTGCTTTTCTCTAGAAAGACCTATGGTACGATTTTGTTTTTGTTGATATGTTGAATAATGTACGACTACGGCTAACAGGCGCAAAATGTTAAGTAGCTTAGGATCTAAACGATGAAAATTATTTATTTTTTTTTAATTGTAGGTAATTGTGCTGGTTAATCTACCGTGATGGAATATTTTATAAATATACATATATTTTTTCCAATAATTAAAAAAAAACGGTGACGTATAAAACCTTGCCAAAGCTGCAAAAATGAAGATAATTGAATTTTGCAAATTGCTTTTGGTTTCTGCATATTTACACTATGTGTATACCAAATTTCAAGTGTCAGCAAAGCTTCGAACAAATTTGGCAAAGTTTCGAGTTTCAGATGCCGATGAATGTATAACACCTTATAGAACAAAAAGTTTTGCTCTCCTGATTTTCGGCTTTAGCGTCATTATTGTATATATATTGAACTATAGTTTTCGAAAGTTTTATCACTTTTTGTTTATAATTGACATTTTTACAGCAACTTTAAAAAATTGACGTTTTATACCGTTTTTTCAATCTCACGGCTTTGTTATTGCAAATTTCGTAATCGGACCACCGCCATTTTGTAGCTATTTTTATTACGAACAAAATCATGTCCTAAGCATTTTTTCGTACAAAGTCATCCCGCTGAGTTATTTAAAGAAAACTACTAAAAAAAATTTTTTTCACGATTAAATTGTTAATAACTTTTTTTCCTGATAAAATACTTTGTCAGCAAATTAGCCTGTTATTGTACTCATCATTTAAAGTATTCCTGTGTAGTTATTTCCGAGTTATCAAGAAAATGTCACCAACAGTAACTTTTCGGCCTCTGCCTACTGGACTACCTATGATTGTGAAAATTTCAGAACAACTTCACAATTTTTCCATTAATCAGATAATATTTTGGTTGCGACTGGAATTTGAAATGGATGTCCAAGAAATAATGTTTATAAATTTTCACAATTTTAAATTTTTTAAAGCATGGAAAATTGAATTTTCTAAATTCTTTACGTTATATCTTTATATCTAAATATTTATGTAGACAAACATACCATTATCAGTATTAAAGGCAACTTTAATCAAATACACAATGACAGCTTAACTTGGCGCTCATTCTATCTTCTCCATAATCCCAGTCGATTATGTGATAAATGGGATTTCCACTATTCAAAAGGTCTTTCAGGTTCAAATGTTCTCTAGATTTGTCGATGAACTGGCTGCAGATGTAACAAATGTCATTGAATTCGAACTTGTAAAACGTAATCTAGTTTCAAGCTTGATTTGTAGTCTGAGGTAAGGGTTAAGATATTCATATGAGACGAGGAGAAGTCGAATACAAGTTGCAAATTCGATTGAACGTTTGACAGGCACTGCACAAGCCGAGACAGCTGCATGTAGACCGGGAAGCTTTCAAGTCAAATTCACTGATGGGTATGGATTGCATTAGTAACTAATGGAAGGTTACAGTTGCGGTTTTTTCCACATAAATCTCACTTATTCGATTAGTTGTAATAGATTCTCTCCGTTTTGAAAAAAGTAACATAAAATCAAGGGTTGATAGCATATCACTTATCTCAAACATGTAAAAAATATGTTTCATTGTCTATTTATATTTTTTGTATACAAAAATAATTAAAAATAATATGTATTTGAATTTCCACAATTTGTATTAGTGTGCCTTATTGTAATTGCTTAGTTGTATAACTTTCTCCTATGTCATATACCATGATTTTTTCTAGTTGTCCCCATTATTCCTCCTGTATATTATAAGTAACATGATTGTGCTTCTTAAGGTATATTTTCTATTGATTTTTTGGATCTGTTGAATAAATTGTCTTATACCTAGTCATTTTAAATTAATATAAAATAAAATTAGGTTAATTAGCAGAAATTATTAATTTTTGCTATCAGAAAAATTCTTAAGATTATATTATACAGGGTGTCCGGTAAGTACCTCCTAATCTCTCGGGAGTGTATAGGGGAGGTCAAAATAAAACTAGTCCTTCCTATAATTTTTTTTCCTAATGTGCCCCCTAACGGAGTTATGGGGGGTCAAAGGGGTACCTAGAAATTAACGTTTAGGGTTATAACTTTGAAACCACCCTGTATATTTTAATAAAATTTTCGTACGTTGTATTACACATGGAGCTCTACGATTTGATGCTAAAATCAACTTTTTGCTATTATCAGGTGTCCAGAAACGGACTGGCCCTATCACAATTTTTCTCAAAATTTTGACAGAAGTAATTTTATCAAACTGAAAATATTATTATTAGATACTCTGAAGGTTTTTCTTTAAAAATGGTACTCTTTATTTATTTCGAAAAAATGAACGGTTTGCGAGATAAATCGGTTTTGAAAAAAATTGGTAACAAATACAACAATTAAAATTTATTTTTTTTACATATTATTTCATGCATTTAATTTCTTTAACTTTATCAAGTCCAGAAATCTTTGAACGGGTTGGCTATACTTTATGAGCAAGTAGTGACCAATTAAAAATAACATTTGAAAAATAACTTACTTACAAGACATGCAACAAAGAACATTCAACAATGAACAAAGGTACCTAAATGTTACTTCGGTAGATGTTCAAAATGAGCACCCCGTACTTCAATGCACTTTCTAATCCTACGAATGTTTTCCCGGTGCACTTGAAATAATATTCCGTGATTATTGCGGAGATGGTCACAGTTCTGTGTTAGCCTCAGCAGAAGTTCCTCTCTACTATTTACGGGTGTTGAATAAACGTTATTTTTTAAATGACCCCACAGAAAAAAGTCTAATGGGTTTAGGTCGGGCGACCTAGGTGGCCATAATACAGGTCCGCCTCGACCTATCCATCGATCACCAAAAACATTCGTCAGATGTTGACGTACTAAACGATCAAAGTGGGGTGGTGCACCGTCATGCATGTACCACATTTCAGTTCTTATTTGAAGGGGCACTTCTTCTAACAAAATATTTAGATTTTCCTCTAAAAATTGCAAATAAAGAGCACCATTAAGTCTTTGCTCCAGAATAAATGGACCAATCAAATGATTCCCGATAATGCCAGCCCACACATTCACCATAAACCTTTGTTGGTAGCGAGTTTGAACTAAAGCGTGAGGGTTTTCTTCATCCCAGACATGTAGATTATGCGAATTAATTATGCCGTCTCTTGTAAAACCTGCTTCATCGGTGAACAAAATAGATGTACCAAAATTATGATTCCGAATATGATGCTGTAAAAACCAATTGGCGTATTGAAGTCTTTTTGGATAATCATCTGGAGACATAGCATGTACTTTTTGGATGTGGTACGGGTAAAGCAATTGTTCTTTCAGAGTTTCATGTACAGCCCATTTTGTAACATTGTTTTGCGCCGCAAGCTTCCTTATGCTATTTGAAGGATTATTAGCAACGTCTTCCAATATTTGTTCCTCTACATGAGGGTCTCGTACTCTCCTCGGGGCTCCTGCTCCACCACGGCGTGGCAAAAAGCTTCCTAAATAAAGGATTCGGAAGAAATTAGTTTCACTAACGTTTTTCACTATTTTTTTTTACCTGTTTCTCTTAAACTACGATCAACTCTTTCAAAAGTTTTTGGACTCGGCAAATGTCGACCCGGAAACCTTTCCTCATAAAGTCTTCTTGCCTCCACGGAGTTGCATAATGCTTCCCCATAAATTAGGTGCATATCAGCATATTCTGCACAGGAATATTCTTCCATTTTTAAATGTTATTTCTAACGGCTTAAAACGAATACCACAATAAAATTGAATTTTTATTCTGTCACGCGCCTTTGACAAGTACTTTAAAATCAACAGGGTCTAACAACGAAAACAATAGAAAAGAACTCCATGGAGACAAGAGCAATAATAATTTGTAGATGTATTTTGGTCATAGATGTTGATTTTACAAGAAACGGCATTATTCATTCCCTTAATTCACCACCAGTAAATGTTTATGGTGAATCTGTAGGCTGGCACTAGCGGGAATGATTTTATTGTAAAAAAATAAATTTTAATTGTTGTTGTATTTGTTACCAATTTTTTTCAAAACCGATTTATCTCGCAAACCGTTCATTTTTTCGAAATAAATAAAGAGTACCATTTTTAAAGAAAAACCTTCAGAGTATCTAATAATAATATTTTCAGTTTGATAAAATTACTTCTGTCAAAATTTTGAGAAAAATTGTGATAGGGCCAGTCCGTTTCTGGACACCTGATAATAGCAAAAAGTTGATTTTAGCATCAAATCGTAGAGCTCCATGTGTAATACAACGTACGAAAATTTTATTAAAATATACAGGGTGGTTTCAAAGTTATAACCCTAAACGTTAATTTCTAGGTACCCCTTTGACCCCCCATAACTCCGTTAGGGGGCACATTAGGAAAAAAAAATATAGGAAGGACTAGCTTTATTTTGACCACCCCTATACACTTCCGAGAGATTAGGAGGTACTTACCGGACACCCTGTATATTAGAACAGGTGCAGTGATTTAAAATAATATAAAGAATAATTGTATTCTGACGAAGATTATATTAAACCGATATTTAACAAAATATTTCTAGGAAGTAGGTACTTACTTTACCATGTAATTTCCCAGTAATCTTCCAGAATATTCACTCTTTCAAACGTTGCTTGCCTGCGCAGTGTGCACTCCTATCCTGTATATGTGTATAGTCTGTGCTTCCGCTTTCATTCGGATCCATGTTCAATAGTGAGTAAATCCGATAACGTACGAATCAGGCAACGATTTTTTGTTTCTGTGGGGTTCTAGCTCAATAATAGTGGTAGACGTAAATAGAGGTTATCTGTCTATAGACTTTTTAGAAAACGGAATGGAATAACGTACACGAAATTAGCATTTGTTGACAAATAAATATACATTTGATGAACTTTACAAAATCAATGGAGTTGTTTTTGGCATATTAAATATATTTCAAGTTACAAATTTCAGTTAATATTTTCACAAATTCAGACATTTGAACAAAATTTTACGCACCTTGTAAGCGAATCTATATTTGCTATAATTGTATAGATTCTCATGAGAATTTTTTTTACCGTGTACAACTTGAAAATAGTTGATACACCCATCTAATAGAACAAGTTCTAACCATTAAAATCTGTTTTCAGTCACTTTTTCAAGAAATCAAAGCTTGTGTAATCAGTTCATTCGATTCGCTTACGTAGACTTAACGCAAAATAGAACTAATACCACTTATAGCCGTCGTGGCGCTCGTATAAAATGGGCGAGTGGCGCTGCTTGTTTCCCCAATTTGCATATCTCCGGTGTGCCGCGAGGCATAGGAGATACTCCATTATTCCGTATATGTGCACCGAGAATATGATTTATGTAAAGAGACTATTGTGCAGTTTCATATATGCATTTGGGTTATTTTTGACATCGCCCGGTTTTGTATTATGATGCCTTATTGTCTACTCCAATTACACACGTCGTTATAGACCACTGGATATGCATAAGCGTTCATTATTCAGAATTGGACGGTGTATTGAAAGTGCTGCAGGCAGGCGATGGATTCATTGCGGGTTTAATAGATCGCAATGCGATAATTTTTTTGTTTTCATCATTTTACACAGTGCCACCTATAATAAAAGCCTCACAGCCGTCAGTGACACATGTCGGCTTACGTATTGTTATTAGTTCAATTTAATAATTAGGCAACTATAACAAGGTATACAATTACATGTACTGTACAGCACGATTTTGTATAGTTTATATATAATTCTTGTGTATGATACAAATTTATGTGTATAGTTCAGCTTATTTTATCTGACCAGTGAAGGTAGAGTGCACAGTGGCAAAGTAATAGCTAATTCAAATAATGACGACTTTTTTTGTACACACTGTATATAGTTTAGTTGCATTGCTATATCGGAATACATACCATATTGCGGCATTATGATCTAACTGAAGATTTGAGTCACATATGGCTAGAAGATATTGAATATCTGAAGAAAAATCGAAACAATTTGTTCGTCTTGACAAATGAAGTAATCCTAAAACGTTTACCCGTAACGAATATAGTTGCGTTCTGAAACAATCCACTCGTGGCAACCGTTCAATCTAAGCCCATTAATCTACGTTTTCCAGCTTTTGGAGGATCTTTTGAAAGTTTCCAGTTTAATTCAATAAACATTCCGCGTTTAATGCCCAGAAGAAAGTAATCATAAAGGAAAGGGACTGGGGATCATGTGAAATAGTTTTGGAAGCCATTAATCGGTATCGAGGCCCGAAGGGTGTTCGAATAATTCCAGTGCAAAGGGAGGGAGAAGATGCAATGTAGAGGCAAGTAGAAAATAATTGCTTTGGGCTTCTGTTTAGGAATTAAATATTTATGAAGGATTTTTTGTTTGTTAGAGCTAGAAAAAATATTTTAGACATATATCTACTTATGCTATCTAGAACGTATTTTGATAAAACAGTGTGTAATTTCGTTAATATATCTGCAGTCTTATGATTATAAAATCTTAATGAGCATAACATGGGCTTAAATTAGATAATTTCAAATGATCCAAGAGGATAGAACTGCTTGGAATTTGGAAATGACTCACACAAAAATCAAGAAGGTGAACGACGTGAGCCAATAACTATAAACAATGCACCGGAATGCAATGGACCAGTGCATACAGTAAATGTATACCATCCAGAGGACTTAATCTATAACATGTCTTCGGAAAAGTCTAAACTGACGACGTGACAATCAGCTCTGAAACTGGTCAATTCACCTTTTGTATTTTTCTATACATGTTATTCAAATATTGGCATATTCTGATAAAGTGTACCTGGTTAACAATGTAATTACCTATACTCCAGTAGAATTTGAGTTTGAACGTAAAAAAATGATCAGTAGAAATTTTGTTGCACTTCATGGAGGATATGTAGAAATAATAATATCAAATGTTAATATCAAAAAAGTAACTCGAAAGAAGTGACGCTATGTTGGCAAATTGCAAATAAGTTGCAAAATTACGTGTTTTTTCAATTTTTTTACTGCCTATGAAAATCTAGGCGTCGTTTCGGAAAATTAAGTTATCTACAATGTAAGGTATCTAAAGCCATATTTCACCAATTTCCTTTACAACTAACAAAGTAATACAGTGTTATAAACAAATTGTTCCAGGGTCATGCAAAAGCCGCTCGGGAATTCGTTCTTTTTGCATTAAATAAAGCTTATTTTTACGGCAATTTAAAAAAAAGAGAAATCACCTACGCCTCTTTGTTCCCAAGATAACTTTTTTTATATTATGTTAATTGCTAATTAACTATCGGACTTATCGGAGCGAGCTTTTAGAAACAACTAAAGAAGTTTATTATTTTCAAAGGGTTTTACATTGATAGCCCATGTAATAAATGCTCTAGCAGCAGTAAAAGTTTAATGTTAATGAACGGATGATCTAATTTGACTGGAGTACTAGTCAATATCATTTGATATTGATTGATGATTCCTTTATTGTTGTCTTAACTAGTATCAATTAAATCGTTTTATCGGTATTAACGAGAGTATTAACTTGCAAAATTTTTTCCTAAAACGATTCTTAAAGACTCTACGATCTTCTGTGTTTTACATCTCATGTTTGAACAATCGTAGATTAAGAATAAGTTTAGCAAAAATATGTTACATTTGTGTTTTGTTTTCGACTAAAAAATAAATCATAAGTATTTGTCTTTATGGCTCCACCACAGTTTTTATTACTTTTCAGAAAATAAAGCACATATTCTTTAATTAAGGTCTTCAAAAATCTCCTAGATCGTTACTGTAATCCCTATTTATCCCTCCTACACCTTAAGTTAGATCGGATATTAATATTTTCATAAATTAGCTACCGCTGGGAGCAATTTGCTGCAGTTTGCTTGCGAATGAAGCGATCAAAGCTCCGGTTCGACTGATTTATGCCCTTTGGGACCCACTATATATATAAAGCAATTCCATCGGAAATTTTAGACTCTTGTAAAGGGCCTCGGTCGACAGATACCAGTCGCATTGCATGAGATTCAGCCAATAACGCTTAAGTAATGTTAATTAATTTTCGAGCGGATAGCGAACATGTAATATTTGAGGATATCAATATTATTAATTATGTAAACCTCAGTTCATTGTGGGGTTTGTTGTTTAGTTTATCCGACTAAATTGTTTGGATGTAATTCCAATAACACGCAAACGCAGTAAGGATAACGCTCTCCTGCGGCAGCGTAAACCACTTGTAATACGCATTGTTTAGATAGGCAAATTTATATTAGTTTGGAGCACATATTTTATATGTACCTTATCTAGCTAACTTATATGCGCTGTGTATTATCTCCATCTCAAATTTCAATAAACATGGTGTGAATTTGTTTCCGACGGAAATCAGGGACCCTTGTTTCCTTGTTTTCCATATTTTAACTCTATATCCCTTCCAATAACATTGTTGATATTTACATAACATAAATGATACTTTCTTGCTAATTAAATTTAATCGGCGTGTGTTTAAAGAATATCGGCAATATCCAAATTTTGAACATAAAATTAATTCAAAATATATAAATTTTCAAATGTTTTTATACAGGATGGCCAAATGAAAACGAAACAGAGCCATTTTCAGGAACTGCGTCAAGATTTTAGAAAAATGCTCAGACCCATCGATTTTAGATTAAAGGCGGACATTCTTTGCTGGTATTTTTGACTCCGCCACTTTCACCCCCAAGCAAGGGTAAGCATCATCCCAAAATATTTAAATGGTATTGGGGGTTGAGTAATATTTCTTTTGAGAACTCTTACAATTCTCTTTACAACAGACTTTAAATTTTATAATTCCGCCCAATACTTTGAAAAAAAATTATATTTTAAAATTTAAATTATGTTTAGTTGCTTACTTCAACTTAGTTGATTAAATGTTCAAACTGTAGACCGCCCGCCTTCCATGCAAGAATAAAATTTTTATTCGAAACGTTCGCGCACATTGCGAGGCATTTCCGGAGTGATTCGACGGCATTCGTCGACGATTCTTAGACGCAAATCGTCCAGCGACGCTGGATGTGTTTTATAGATTTTACCTTTTAGGTATTCCCACAAAAAGAAATCAAGGGGAAATAAATCCGGTGATCGTGGAGGCCACTCAATGTTGCCTCTTGTCTCAATTCAATTCCGTATAAAATGTTTGTCCAAATACTGACGGACAATTAACGCATAATGTGGAGAAGCACCGCCCCGTCCTGTTGAAAAATCAAATGATCTTCATCATACTCTGGAACATTTTCAATAATATCAGTCAAGGCAGGGTCAATAGCGTCTTCCAGTAATTGCAAATACATTTGGCCAGTCAAATTACCAGGTAGAAAAAAAGGACCCACCAGCCGGTCACCGAAAATTCCAGCCCATACATTTAATTTTTCCGGTTGCTGTGTATGCACCTCGTGAAAAACTCTTGGGTTTGAATCGGACCAATAGCGGCAATTGTGACGATTTACCGTCCCGTTCAAGAAAAAACTGCATTCATCAGAAAAACAGATGTTAAAAAGGAACTGTGGATCGTTCCCTGCTCGCTCACTCATTATTTCGCAAAATTGCAAACGGCGGTCATAATCATCCTCATGAAGTTCCTGGACTAAATGTATTTTGTATGGATGGAATTTATTCTTCTTCAAAATGGTTTGTATGCTAGTTCGATTGATCCCAGACACAGATGCCAGCTGCCTCGTACTTAATGTAGGATCAAGATGAACTTGTCCCAAAACTGCAACTTCACTAGCTTCATTAACTATAGGTTTTTCAATTTCTCGTTTTTTATTGGCTACGTTCCCTGTCTCTTGAAATTTTTTTACTAACTCTAGAACATACTTCCTCCTGACATGTCGATCTTGATGTTGTTCATTAAATAGCTGAGCTGTTCTATTGGCACATTTATTGTTCATAAAGTAAAGCGAAATGATATCTACCCTTTCCGCAATGGTATAAACCATATAACGCAAGAAATACTAAATTTATACCATTGGCGTACTTAACTCGAATGACTAACATTTTTACCGTTACTAATTGTTTGTACATAAGTTTCAGCTTTAAAATAAAAATTCTTAATAAGTATTGGGCAGAATTATAAAATTTAAAGTCTGTTGTAAAGAGAATTATAAGAGCTTTCAAAAGAAATATTACTCAACCCCCAATGCCATTTAAATATTTTGGGGTGATGCTTACCCTTGCTTGGGGGGTGAAAGTGGTGAAGTCAAAAATACCAGCAGAGAATGTCCCCCTTTAATCTAAAATCGACGAGTCTGACCGTTTTTCTACAATCTTGACGCAGTTCCTGAAAATGGCTCTGTTTCGTTTTCATTTGGCCACCCTGTATATGTATGGTTATGTATAATTCAGATGCACAGGTTTCATAGATGTTCACAAGCCACGCGATCGCCGAGTATGGGCAACCCAACATTACACGACTGGTACTGGTAAAGAAAATTCCCTAAATCTTGCAGTCGTCAATATTAATGACTCATTTACTTTTTAGCACTGATTTTAATTTCGGAAATAAGAAAAAACCGTAAGGAGCCAGGTATGGCGTGTAAGCAGGCTGAGGAAGGACAGTAATCTAATTTTTGGCAAAACTGAGTACGCGGACACTTTCTCATGGCGCAAGAACAAGAACAACCACCATACCAGAGTCTCACCATAACTCTGGTCTCTTTTTGCGGATTTGTTCAAGTAACAGCTGTAAAACCCCTTGATAGTACATATGGTTCACTGTTTCACCTTTGGGTAAGAACTCAAAGTGCACAATTCCATTGATGTCGAAAAAAAAAACAGTGAGCATCACTTTGACGTTGGACCATTGTGATGATTGAACTTTTGTGTCAATGTCGTAGCCCTAAACCCAGTTTTTGTCTCCCGTTATGATCCTTCGAATGAATGTTTCATCGTCACTGGATTGTTCAAGGAGTTGCCGACAAACGTCCACACGATTTTCTTTCTGTTGTTAGATCATCAAATAAGAAACAAATTTTGCTGCAACTCGAATGTTCAATTTTTCTGTCAAAATTTCGTAATATGACCCAAATGAGATGCTTTAACAGTCAATCGACGTTTTGCACACAACAGAAATTTGACTTTCTGAACGTGGTAGTCATCAGTTGAAGTTAAAGGCTTTCCTGGTCGAAGATCGTCTTCAATTTTTTGACGACCATTTTTAAATCTTGAAAACCATTCGTAACATTGCGTACGACCCAGAGCATCATCTCCGTATGCTTGCTTCAGAAGCTGAAACTTTTTCGTGAAAGTTTTCAACAGTTTCATGCAAAATTACGTTGCATCGTTGTTCCAGAAAATTACACATTTCAAAAATCGTCACTAACTTTAAAATACGTTGCACTCAAATAATAATATCACGAAAACTAGATTATGTGCAACGCAATGTTGCCAACCTCATATCACTAAAATTTCCATTAGCGCGTAATTCAAAAAAGTTAGTTATTTTCTGAATAGACCTCGTATATTGTTAATAGTACCTACTTTAATTTTTCAATATTGATACATTTCATAAACCAGTTATGAGTACCTTACTTTATTTTTAATTCACATTTATTTTCAATAAAAAATCCTTTCCATATTTCTATTTAGTTATATTTACATAAATTTCTCTATAATTTAACAATGACCAACTACTTTAGGCATTTTCTGTAATCTACTTCGACGTAGAATTTGTATTTCGTCGTTTTCATTTGTAAAAGGTTTATCTATTGCCATTTTCTTATTTTAATTTCGAAGGAGCCAACATTATTTATTGTTCCTTTTCCGCTACAACTTTCTTCTGGACCTAACAAAGACTTAAGAGATAAGGGGTGACGATACAGGAGCAATGAATCTGTTTTATTATACTTTCCATGATAAGTGTACGAGATAGAGAAGTCGAGAAAAGTGGTGCATTTTATTTAATGTGGAAATATTTCTTGGTAAATTTCCTTCAAAAATTTTTCTTCGAAGCGGAATTAGGTTTGTGGCATATTTATATTCGTCTGTTCTTCATGGCAAAAATTGCTACAACTTAAAATTAGAAAATATCTACTATTAGTCACTCCAGTCAAATGAATTATTGCATTAAAATTACCTTTGTCATTAAATATGTATTATTGGGTGTCTCGTTTAAAAATTTTAATGTCTTAGTGCGGTATTGATTGCTATAAGCTGTTAACTTAGACAATTGTTTAAGATCGATGTTTTATATACTTTTTCTGTTCGAAAAGCAGACAAGGATTTTGTGTAACGCTTTCGAACACAACTCACTGACACTTTTATACGGCAGTTTTTTAAGCCTGAGACAAGCCATTTATTTATTATTCAAGGTCTAAAAATTGGATAGTTTGTAAATTAGCAGCAAGTTATAATAAAAAAAAACTTTTAACAATGGTGACTTCAATTAAAATACTTTATTTGCAATATCGTTTTCTTCCCAGTAAACACTTGTACTATAGAAACGCCATTTGAGAAAAACCTGTAATTTTGACGTACAATCAACTTAAAAATTTCGCAGTTTCAAAGAACGAAACAATAAACGTTTAGTTTTATCAATTATTTTTAGAATTAATTTAACTTTTACGCAACAATATAACATTTGATTAATACTTTTGGTTATCACTTTTAAATCTGGAAGGTAAGTTTTAAATAACCCGTTTTTCCAACCTTTGTTAGAATCCATAATTAGTGTATTAATAGAGCTCGGGACTCGGTCGGATGATCATAGCCGTCACATCGGCATTTCGCTACAGCGGCAGCGCACCGTACGAAACAGATAATAACAGCAGTTACTGGCTTCGCGTTTGTTTCGTGTATACGTCTTTTAATATTCTAATAATGTCGAATGCGCCAAGGGGTAAAAAACGACCTTTCGCTGATAAACTATGCAAATTTATTTATTTCTATTTGTACCTACCTGTTTATTTATTAGTTTACTACAAACACGCCCATGCCGACTTGCCGACGAAAACCCCGAGCTCTATTTATTAAAGATACAGAAGAAGAAGAAGAAGATACATAAATAAAATTGATAGATTTATATGGAATGTATAGATATTAAAATAACTATCAGTCTTTCTTATGAGATGTGAGTTTTTGGTGAAGCCTAAAACAAAATTAAATATGAATCATATAAAACAAAGATATTTTTATACAATATGAGACTAAACCTCGTTATTAAGAAATATTAAGGTATGTATCATTTACTAACTAATGGCACGTTGAAAATACGTTTTAAAAACATACAGGGTGAGTCAGTTTTTTGTAGACAAACTTTAACAGGAGATAGAACACATGTTTTTAAAAAGAAAAGTTCCTATAAACATATNTTCGAAGCGGAATTTTGTGGCATATTTATATTCGTCTGTTCTTCATGGCAAAAATTGCTACAACTTAAAATTAGAAAATATCTACTATTAGTCACTCCAGTCAAATGAATTATTGCATTAAAATTACCTTTGTCATTAAATATGTATTATTGGGTGTCTCGTTTAAAAATTTTAATGTCTTAGTGCGGTATTGATTGCTATAAGCTGTTAACTTAGACAATTGTTTAAGATCGATGTTTTATATACTTTTTTTGTTCGAAAAGCAGACGAGGAACATATTTTGTGTAACGCTTTCGAACACAACTCATTGACACTTTTATACGCCAATTTTTTAAGCCAAGCCATTTATTTATTATTCAAGATCTAAAAATTGGATAGTTTGTAAATTAGCAGCAAGTTACAATAAAAAAGAACTTTTCACAATGGTGACTTCAATTAAAATAGTTTATCTGCAATATTGTTTCCTTCCCAGTAAACACTTGTACTATAGAAACGCCATTTGAGAAAAACCTGTAATTTTGACGTACAATCAACTTAAAAATTTCGCAGTTTCAAAGAACGAAACAATAAACGTTTAGTTTTATCAATTATTTTTAGAATTAATTTAACTTTTACGCAACAATATAACATTTGATTAATACTTTTGGTTATCACTTTTAAATCTGGAAGGTAAGTTTTAAATAACCCGTTTTTCCAACCTTTGTTAGAATCCATAATTAGTGTATTAATAGAGCTCGGGACTCGGTCGGATGATCATAGCCGTCACATCGGCATTTCGCTACAGCGGCAGCGCACCGTACGAAACAGATAATAACAGCAGTTACTGGCTTCGCGTTTGTTTCGTGTATACGTCTTTTAATATTCTAATAATGTCGAATGCGCCAAGGGGTAAAAAACGACCTTTCGCTGATAAACTATGCAAATTTATTTATTTCTATTTGTACCTACCTGTTTATTTATTAGTTTACTACAAACACGCCCATGCCGACTTGCCGACGAAAACCCCGAGCTCTATTTATTAAAGATACAGAAGAAGAAGAAGAAGATACATAAATAAAATTGATAGATTTATATGGAATGTATAGATATTAAAATAACTATCAGTCTTTCTTATGAGATGTGAGTTTTTGGTGAAGCCTAAAACAAAATTAAATATGAATCATATAAAACAAAGATATTTTTAAACAATATGAGACTAATCCTCGTTACTAAAAAATATTAAGGTATGTATCATTTACTAATTAATGGCACGTTGAAAATACGTTTTAAAAATATATATTTGTTTACCGAGTTATTACTAGGGCTGTCAGAGAGAGCCGAAATTCAATGGCGTACCAAGCGGGTTATCGAAACATGCGTGAGCCGCTGCCTCATAATGCTTTTTACGTTCACGTTAGTATACTATTGTCTTTGTTATCGTGCGGATGTTGCGTAATTAATTCCTATTCGTTGGTGATTATGGTGGTGTATTGTAGACAATATAATTTGTTGCTTTTTAATAGATAATGTGTACACCTATGTTCCTCGGCTCGGTTCTGACAGTCTTATTATTACCCTTATGACAGCCAATCAATAAAGGATTGACTTTTTGCAATTTTTGTTAAGTAACTATTATGCAAAATGTATTATATACTTAATTTGTATGTAACATAGGTATTTAAGTAATTTACCTTACATATTACATTTTCATAAATAATCAGAAAAACTGTGTTTCCGCGCGTTTTCTCCGTAGTATTTTTTTCAAACGTATGTACCTACCTTAACTTGATCACAACATACATACATTTTACTTGCCTTTCCTTTGGCTACGGGTTCCCAGTCTTANTCGTTGAAAGAATTAAATATTTAGTCGATAATTAATAATAAATAAATTACTTAAATTAGTACCACAACAAACAATAAAAATCAAAATAACTCGGAAACGCACAGGAATTTCGAAACAGAAGAAGGGACAATATTTTTGTTAAATTGTATGTAGATAATGAAAATAACAGTTTTTTTTTAAAAATAGTTATTGGCGTAGAACTTCTGTTTAAGAAATAGGTTGAGCACCCCCTCCACTCCGCCACTGTGCAAGTTTTTGACCATTTTTATCGCTTGTTTTATGCCCCTTAATTAATAGGCACTATCTCCCAAACATGAAAAAAATCTAAGCATTCGTTTATAAGTTATAATGAAAATTCGAGAAAAAAAATTATATTCAACACCCTGTATCTCGGAAACGAAGCCTTCTACGACATATGCTTATAGGAACTTTTCTCTTTAAAAACATGTGTTCTATCTCCTGTTAAAGTTTGTCTAAAAAAAACTGACTCACCCTGTAGGTATATGTGTTTACTGAGTATTACTAGGGCTGTCAGAGAGAGAGAGAGCGGCAATTCAATGGCGTGCCAAGCGGGTTACCGAGACATGCGTAAGCCACTGCCTCAGAATGCTTTTCACGTTCACGTTAGTATACTGTTGTCTTTGTTATCGTGCGGATATTGCGTAATTAATTTCTATTCGTTGGTGTTTATGGTGGTGCATTGTAGACAATATAATTTATTGCTTTTTAATAGATAATGCGTACACCTATGTTCCTTGGCTCAGTTCTGACAGTCTTAGTTATTACTCTTATGACAGCCAATCAATAAAGAATGACTTTTTGCAATTTTTTTAAGTAACTATTATGCAAAATATATTATGTACTTAATTTGTTTGCAACATAGGTATGTAAGTAATTTACCTTACATGTTACATTTTCATAAATAATCAGAAAAACTGTATTTCCGCACGATTTCTCTGTAATATTTTTTCAAACGTATGTACCTACCTTAACTTGATCACAACATACATACATTTTACTTGCCTTTCCTTTGGCTACTGGTTCCCAGTCTTATTCTAGATGATTTATTTTATTATGCCTCTATCTGATTTCCCAATAACATTGTTCTTTTCCTTTCAGGCGAAGCTGGAAACGAAGGCCCTAAAAGCAAAACGTCCCGGCTTCACAGATGATCGCTACAACGAAACCTCTTACTACATAGAGAACGGTGAGTATTCTGTTGTGTGAGCGTCGACGCCGGTTTGAGATTCGTGGGTCGTATTCTTGACGGTGCAATGTCGAACTCTGTATTCATCTCACCGACCATATTTTACCGGCAGGAATGAGAGAAATCCAATTTCGACGCGGTGGAACGTCAACGCAGGTAAAGCTGCGAACACTAATTTCGGATGTGCAGCCGGAACAGTATTAATGTCAACAAGTTCATCTCAATTATTAGGAGCTCTGGGACGGAATCCCTTATTTGAATTGTTGCAACACTAGTTGATGCTTGTGACAAGTACATCGTTTCTTTTTATTCTTTCTACACTAATGTTGAATAGAAACAAGTTTGATTAAAATTGGAAATACTTCGGATTTCCTACAAAAGTTTTGCTATTTTTTTGGCGTTTTGTTGGCATGGAGCTAAGACTACATGGGAAAAATTGCATAATTGTAGCACTGTTGAATATACAGAAAATACGACTAACTTCTATTTGTGTCACACATCAACAAATTGTATTTAAATCAGTATCAGCTAACAAGCAGCAATAAATAAGAAATTTGGACAGTATATCAATATCATTCAGTTTTTCAAACAGATGTGCAAATAAGAGAAGAATAATAAGAGGTATGGTATGAAAGAAAGGTATACAGTGTGGATACAAATTGTGGAATATTGCTTATATTTCTTAAAATATTCGTCATATCAGAAACATGTTTTAATAAAAGTGTTAGAGGAAATTATTTCCCGTTTAGTGATATCAAGCAATCTTTCGTATCACGGAAAATGTGGTTGCCAAGGTAACCGACTTAATTTTTTTAAACGGCACCATATATCTACTTTTTTTGGTGAAAATTAATACATTGGACCTTTCTAAATAAGATACAATACAATTTTAATGGGATCACATAAGAAAAAAATACAAAAAATTTAAGTTTTCTTTTATGCTTTTGACACTGTTTATCAAAATAATTATTAACATCAAGTTAGCCATTCCAAAATCAGAACAATGCCATTAGCTGTCAGTTGCTTGTAATTGTGTGCATTTTTGCAGTAAACGTACTTTTTTACTCAATTTTCTGTGTACTTAAGTACTTAGTAAGTTATAATGGCGCTTGAGTTAAGTGAAACGGAAAGATTACAGGTTTTAATGATGGTGGGATATGGTGACAGGAAAAGGACACAGAGGGAAGTATGCGAGTTGTTTAACGAACTTCATCCAAACAGACCTCAAATAACACAATCTTGTGTTTCCAAATTGTTAAAAAAAATTTAACGAGACGGGAAGCGTTAAAGACAAACTACATACAGGGCGACCAAAAACAGCTACTGATGACGATGTGCTTCTGTCAGTACAAGAGAACCCACATTTGTCCAGTCGGGAAGTTGGTAGAGTGCAAGCCATTTCACACCGTTCTGTGTTCAAACAGCTCCACAAGGAAAAGTTTCATTCATGCATACAAGATGCAGCTCGTTCAAGAACTTGTGCAAAATTGATTTTGCAAAACGTGTTGAATTTTGTAACACTATGTTAAGATAAATTTAACATGGATTTGGAATTTGGCAAAAAGATTGTGTTCACGGATGAAGCAACTTTTATGCTTCATGGATTTTATAATAAACAAAATTATCGATATTGGTGTCAAAAAAATCCTCACTGGATACGAGAAACTCAAACCCAGCGACCAGAAAAAAATAATGTCTGGACAGGTATACTAGGAAATAATATTGGACCATTTTTTATTGATGGGAACCTAACTGCTGACAAATATCTTAATATGTTGAGAGAACAAATTGTACCTGCTTTGGAGGCCCTAGGTCCAATTCATCAAATGTGGTTTCAGCAAGATGGAGCCCCTCCACATTATGGAAGGACCATAAGATAATATCTAAATGAAATGTTTCCTGCAAGGTGGGTAGGTCGCGGAGGTGCCATTAAATGGCCAGCAAGGTCACCCGATTTCAATCCGTGTGATTATTTTTTGTGGGTTTACTTAAAAAGTATTGTCTACAAAGAAAGACCAGTAGATCTGAAAGATCTTAAAGCGAGGATCAGAATCGAGATACGGCAAATTCGACACCACACGTTGGCAAACTTGAGTGATTCGTTTTTAAAGAGACTAAGAATGTGCCTGAACAGTAATGGCCGTCATTTTGAACATTTAATGAATTAGTTCCCATCCGTTCCATTTTTTCATTTATCCTATTAAAATTAGCTTAAAACGTTGATCTTTTGATTTTTTGACTCCTTACTTTAGGACATAAAATAAAATTATAAAAATTGAATTTACTGTATTTTTTTCTTATGTGACCCCATTAAAATTGTATTGTATCGTATTTAGGAAGGTCCAATGTATTCATTTTCTCCAAAAAAAGTATATGGTGGCGTTTAAGAAAATTAAATCGGTTACCTTGGCAACCACATTTTTTGTGATACGAAAGATTGCTTGATATCACTAAACGGGAAACACTTTTATTAAAACATGTTTTTGATGTGACGAATATTTTATGAAATATAAGCAATATTCCACAATTTGTATCCACACTGTATATTGTTTTGAGTGCCCAATTCTGTTTTTAAAGCTATAAAAATTGAAACATATGGGTGTATAAAAATATCTTCTGTTGTTAGAAATGTAATGAATTGTTCATGTCACATCAAGAATGTGTGGGACAAATGCATAAGAATTGTTAATTAAAAAAAAAATGCGTACTTTTTTTGCAACAAAATATCAGTTTTATAGAGAGTAAAAAAGTTGCCTCTACTTCACTAAGGATATACGCCACGAAATGGAAATGGGACATAAATTGTGAAATATTAACTTTTTTCATTTATGAGTTCTATTACAAGTAACAATAATATATGAAAAAATAGTACTGCGATATAGATTACATTAACATTCTATTTGTTAGAAGTAACCGTACTGAGATTGTATTCCGGATAGTTTGTAAAGGATTATACTTCAGGAGTAGCTTTCTTAGAAGAAAATAAACCGATTTAGATCAAGTTGCATTAGTACAAGTTTACTTCTTTTAAAAGTTTTGGACCTTCAAAAAATTTGTTTTATTCTATTTTTTTAAATACCTAACTGGTGTTTTTTAAATATTCCAATCAAAATTGGTAAAGGCAGATTTTTGGGGCAGCTAGAGGTTGAACTTATACTTATTTCTTACTTGATGCGTAGATGTCACTAAGGATATCTGAAACAGTTTTTTGTTGTTTGTTATATTATTTTGTTGGTAGCGATTATGTAGAAATACAAGTATTTTGTGTAACATCACTTATAGCAAATTTTTGCATGGCACTAAAATACTTTGTTGACAGGAAAAAACTGATTTCTGTTCTCTGTAAGTTATAGAGAACTGAATATTTGGAGTACCTAATGTTTGGTAAAAGCAGATTTTGGGGGCGTCCAAATAATGAACATTTCGTATCTAATGCACAGAGGTCACTAAGAATTTCTGAAGCAGTATTTTGTTTTTTGCTATATTATTTTATTGGTAAAGATTTTGTGGAAATACAAGTACTCCATATAATGTCACTTATTGTAAAATTTTTTCATGTCGCTAAAATGCTTTGTTACTAGGAGGAAACTGATTTGTATTTTCTGATGCAATTGTCAATTACGGAGAACTAAATATTTGGAGCTATTCTAATTAATCTCCATTATTTTGCTTTGTTACTAGATTAAATGTTTTATGATTTAGAATAATTTATCTCTATGTGGATGTCAATATAAGTTGAGATAGGCCAGTAAATGTTGTTTGGCTGTAATCGTTCGACACTTGAAAAGAGCTAAGTATAAGTATTATATCAAATTATACGAGTATATAATATTATATACAAATATTTAATATAAATAAAAACGTAAAGAAAAATTTTTTCTTTGGAGTGATAAATTTTAGGGAAATATATACATTCTGTTACAAATTGGCTTCTCACTACAGGGCTCTCGGAAACGGTGAGAGGTACGAAGTAGATTAAATGGGGTCAAAGTTGTGTAATCAGGGGACCAATATTATGCCTCTAAAAAATTAAAGCTACCTAACATGAATTATTTGAAAAAAACCGAAAGTTTGGATATCCGTTTTTGTTTCATTTCAGCCTTGTTTGAGGTGATATTGAGAAAAGAAGAACACTTTCTCATGGACACTTTTTGCCCTTTATCGAATGGCATAATCAATGTTTGTATGTAACGTTTCGTCTCTCCAGGATCATCATCAACTACATTTTTTTAAATACGACCTTAGAAATTTTAATACATTCTTTGCAAGCCTTCATGACCCCCAGTACTGTACTGCCTCAGCCCGAACTAGATTCAGACGTTTTGCCTCGAAAAATTCATCTCTGTATTCGTTCCAAATTTATCTAAATTTTTTATCTAGATTTCTTTGTTTATTGAATTATCGTACCCTGTAAGTATCGTTAGACCCTGTGAAATCCATCTAGTTATTTAAACTCTTAACACCACGCGTTACAATAAAACAAAATGAAATGAAACAAAAACGGATTTCCAAAATTTCGTTTTTTTTAAATATTTCGAAAAGTAATCATGTTTGCCTTGTTTTTTTTAGAGGCATAATGTTGCTCATCTGATTGCGCAACTTTGCCCCAATTTAAGCTACTTCGTACCTCTTACCGTTTCCGAGATCCCTTTTTTATAGTAAATCGAGTGAGGTTTATAAAAGATTTTTGTTTTCTCAAAATTTTTGCATCAAAATAATATGATAAGAAACTAAAGACTCTTTAAGGCGACCTCTGTATTTTATGTATGAAATACTTCTGTGTTCATCTTTGGCTACTACAAAATCCTTTCTGTTGCAGATTTCATTGAAATATTTTAAAAGTGACGGGGTAATTGGAAAAACAAAAACAATTTGTTTCAAAGCCCTTTCTGTTTTAGGAAGCAAAATTATACTAAGGGACTTAATAAATCAGTTTATTTTAATTCAAGAAAATAACTCTTACTTATTTTCTTAATTTCTCTATAAAAGTATGTGTACCTAAGAAATGTAGCAAACAAGTAAAATGAAAACTTAACATTTACTTACTTAAATATTATGTGTTACTACTATGGGACATTTAAGGGTAAATTATCTTTATAAAATCTAACAAATTTTATTTTATTTAGTAAATTAACAGTTATTTAGTATTTAGAAAAATGTATTGTTTACGAATGAGACAACATCATTTCAATAATATTTTTGGAACAAAAAATTAACATTTATCCACAAACATTTATATAAAATCTGAAAATCTTTCAAAATGTGCCAGATTCTGTAAAGTAATGTTACTTATGTTTGAAAGCTTTTCTATAAAGGGATTGAAATGGAGTGGAAGCAGTCCGTTTTAATCTTGGGAATAAAAACAATGGGATCTTTTTTGGATTATTTTTCAATTCTTTCTTATCATCCTCTGTCGAAATTCTCCAATCCCATATTCCTTCATTATTTCAAGACAAAATGTAAACACATGAAGACATAAATTAGGGGCTCTTTTTATTTGAGTATTCTTTGGATTCAGAGACATTTATGAGAACATTTACGTCAATAAGAATTCCAACAAAGGAAACTTTTTTTGGAAGAAATGATGCTGGTGAGCGTAAACACATATTTTTTGCGAATTTTCAGTTGTTTTCTTATGTTTCCTAACTGAGAAACATTTTTAACGTAACCCTTCTACTTTACAGTTAGGCAAGGTTGGTGGTAGCGGAGTCAAATATTTCAGTCTGTTAATAATAAACAATTAAATTTTTAATTGCTTTAGAATTCCAAGCCTCAATTTTCCCTAATGCAACCCCTCGTTTTCGCTTTTCCTGTCTTTTACCTGCCCCATTTTGATACGAATTTAAATTAAATTTGTATCCAGAATTTCATAAAACACTTTAATTGATTGCCCTCTCGCTTCACTCTTAAGTCGGTGAAATTATGTCACAGCAGAAAATAAAGCGCCAGCGATATAAACTTTGTTCATACGCTTTTCTCAGAACAAAGCATGATTAACTGAAACATAAACGTTCATTTTAAAGTTGTGTTGAAATATTATGAGTCGCATAAGTTGTATAGTTAGGAAACTTCTACGCAATGATTGTTAAAACCGCGGTTTCAGTGGAATTGCAGAATTAATTCGCAAGACGCTGTGACACAAGTACCTACAAGTCGAAAGTGTAAAAAAGGGAATAATTCAAAAGAGTAGGAAAGGGAGACTTCATTTCCAAAAATACAAAAATGTTTCCTCGTTTCAGTCACGTACAACATCTGGTTTAACATTGCTCTGAAGTTTAGCTTATGAATTTTTTTAAAATAATAAATTTTTTCGCATTTGGATTGATAATATGCTATTTTACTAAATTGAAAATCGTTTACTAATGTGGCACTTTACCACATTGAAATGTCACATTACTATACAGGGTGTCTCACCAGGAACTCCATCGATGGATATCTGGGAAACCGCTGTATATTATTGCATTTTTGAAAGAGTATTTATTTTTTTCCCACAGTTTTATTTTTTTGTGCGAATTGGACATTTTGTAGAGGAAGATCTAATTTATCGGATTTGACATGAAAATTTTCCAGTTTTTATACAAGGTGATCAAAAAAAATGATCGAATATGAAGTTCAGAAAATGTGGAAAACTCGAAATTTTTAAATGGAAACCGCCAAATTTTTTAACGTATTCGCATTCTACACTAAAATTGAGTGTAACTTTGTTAAAGTTTCCCTATATCTAAATCCAGTCGTTTTCATTTTATTTATTTATCCAGACGAATAAACATTTCCCGTTTCCTAAAATGGTGTTTCCATTTGTTTCACACATTTTATGTAACAATCAACATGATAACTGTCAGGTTTTTAATTGTCAAATTTATTTTAATAAATGTTCAAAATGTCTTGCTTCAACTTCTAAACATTTTTTACGCCTTCGGATTAGTTCTTTGTGGATCGCTGCTCTAATAGAATCCGGTAATAGTTATTCAAATGCTTGCTTTGTCCGTGCATACAATTTTTGTTTGTTGTTACTGGAGTATTATATACATTATTTTTTATTGTCTCCCAAATAAAATAGCATCGAGTCAACATGCCTGTAGATGTGCCGGAGTACACATATTTATTAAATGTAAACAACTGCCGTATCGTGTAGAAGGTGCATATCAATACAATCAAAAGCAACTAATTTACAAGTGGTTTATTGTTTATTTTTTTATTGTTTATTGTACTTGTTTATCCTTTAGAAAGTTCATTCATTGAGTGTTATGATGAAATAGTTCGATGTCATACAGCGTGTACAGTATATAAATAATACAATATATTATTCTGAATAATTGTTAATATTTATAACTTTCTATCAGTGTATTCTCTCAGTATATCAAGATGATTCAGAACTTATCCAAAAATAATTTTTGAATGTACAGGAGGGGACTCTTACAAATACAATTTTGTAAAAAAAAATCGTAAAGGGCAGTTTGAAAATGATTTAAAAATACATTTCTGCATGACACTGGAAACTGGTCCACTGTATAACTTGATCTTGCCCAAGGCAAAATATGCAGCATGAACGGACAAGAAATTGAAAGAATTTCTTTCCTATTGTTAATTAATTAATAAAATTTATTTGTGGTTATTGTAACCTGAGGGGTTATTTCCTTAATTATCTATCTACCGTTATGACCAGTATCATAACGAGTCTGGATTTCAAAAGAGTTTACTATTTAATTCTCGAAAGGGAGTTTATAATTATCATTACCTTTTAATTAATACGTGGGAACTTAGAAATATTGTATGTTCAGAAAATGAATTTCAAGTACTTACCATCCATTGCTTACGTCGAATGTAATCCAGTGACTGGCTGTACAGGGTGACACTAAAGTTGAGAGAAACAAAAGGAAACACCAAAACTTCCAGGGAGGGTTTAATAACAATAAAAAAACAAACAAACAAAATAACGACACAATGGCTCGAACAACATTATTAATTTATTTATTTACACACGACAGCGTACCGAGATTCAGGGGATGCGAGATTCATAGCGAAATTTGGAAAAAACTTTATCCATTATTAAATTTAATTAATTAGCCCGATACTCTAAAACTAAGTCAACTACTCAATGTGGAACCTAAGAACTGACTTTTTCTCGTAGATCTCTCCTGAATTCGACACTTCGCTTCGACACGCCCATTTCTTGGGGCCAGTTTCAGTTCTTTTCTTATTGGCGGGAACCCTGAATGTCGGGACGCTTTGGCATAACTATGCCATGTTAATAATTACCTAATTGACTGGACTTACATTGACATCATTCTGTGACTAGGGTTACAAACAACCCTATACCTTCCTCTTGTGACTCCGCATAGCAATACGGGACGGATTAGCCATCTCATTTAATAATAGCTTAATATCTTGGAAAATCTGCCTAAAAACCAGCTATTTTACTTTCTTTTCCTCACAACATTCTAACAACTTATTCTTGGAATTCCTACGTTCTTTGGAATGCATTTCGCGCGTTATTTGAAATATCGATTTTTCCCTTTATACTAGATGCTCAACACATGGCCTCGACAGTTAAAGTGAACTTGTTAAAAAATATTGCTAAATTTCTCCGAAGGACGACGCTACCTACCTGAAAACTCTTAACCTTCGATAATTAGTGTTGACTGAATTATTTTACTTTTTGGCCCATCCGTTCCGAGAACTAATCAATAAATTACCACGCGTCCCGGTTTTTATTACATTATAATTAATTAAATAATTTGACATACATGATGTTAGAACAACTACTGTTCCACCGACTACCTTTAGGACCGTTTCTACGAACTAACACAAATGTTGTCTTGCTTCACCATAAATTAAAACGATCTCCATCAACTCTGAGTTGCTATACACGTAAGCCATTTTTGACACTTGTAAAACTAATGTCAATATTATTCGAAATCACGTGGAGAGAGAACGCATTGCGTACAGCGCACATGGCGAATGACGCTAAAGACTAGCGATGTATGGGTTGTAAATACTACAACTTCAATAATTTATTTCTCGGAAACTATAAGGATTTTAGATTTTTTTACGATATTATAACCTTATATGACGCATTTGTTCCCAAATTATTTTGGATAAGTTGTGAATCAATATATTAACTGGTAAATACTCCGGATTCAAAATTTAAGGTTAACTATTTGAGACCATCTAATATCAAAGGAACTGCCTTAGTTTTCGCTTATGGTCGTTCTTTATTTTGTGACCAACGCAATACAAAAGGCACACCAACAAAATGCTCACGGCACCTGATGCAACGACAACAGCAGTAAGGTTTATTTCTGTAAACGGCAGTTCATAATTTATCTACATGTGTAAAAAAAGTGTAACAGCGGTTGGCATGCGAACAATTGGTAAGTGTACACATCATGTGTACACATTAAGGGGACATTTTCCATGTGCTTATATTTTACATGTGTACTCAAGCGTATATTACAACTTATATAGCGGCGCTATAGATTTTGGCGAATATGCCAAGAAAATAAGCTGGGAAATGACCATTTCACGACTTTTTTTTGGGCAAGCTGAATTTATCACAATAGATGCTAAATATTATGTACAATAACATATTAGTTTCCACAGTCATAAAAATGGGGAGAAGATTGTTTACAGGGTGGTTAATTGTACAATTTTTAAGTAAATTCACGTTTTTCGCTTATAACATTTTTCCGTTCATTTCCACGAGAAAACAGTATAGTACTTTTTTTTTCGTCTTCAAAAGACCTACAAAACTAGCCCTCGAGCGTCAAAAAATATTGATTAGATCAAAAGTTATAAACAGAAGAAGTTTATTTATGACTTTTGAATTAAACATTTATAAACTGCGTTATTATTACCAGAACGTTTTGGCATCGCATCCTCTCATTCTTTATCACTGTCTAATAACTCACACGCAATCTGGAATCGGTAAGTTGAATAGTTTACAAGTTATGGCCTTATAAACTAATTAACTAATTATTAGTCTGGACGATCCCGAGGATCTTCAACAATCGCACTGATTTTATTCGTGGTAGATTTCATAATAATACATTGAAATCTATAATTTTTTTTTTTATTTTAATTTTGCAACCTGGAAATTTTTTTTATTTTTCAGCCTTAGTTGCAAAATGAAATATACGACTCAAGAGCGTGATATAGATATATTATTACATATACGGAAAGCTTATGAAAAGAACTTTAAAAGTTAAAAAAAATCGTCAAGATTCGTTGAAAAACAACGGAGTTACAGATTGTCAAAGTTGACGGCTGATTGTTAATCAAATTAGGTTGGTAGCGGCAAAAAAAAATACTGTCATAACTCATAACCTGCAACCCGAGTACTTTCCCAAATAATATTTTATTTGTGGAAGTATGTTAAGTGCGTAAGAAATATTGTCAAAAGTCAGTGGGTCGCTTGATTTCGGCGAGTCGTGGCGCGGCGGAAGGGTGGCGAGCGAACGACAGCGAGTACGAAGGAAATAACCAAAATATTCATAGTCCTGCCGTTAAATAAGCGAAATTCGCTTAAAAAAATAATATATTTGACAGTTTGTAACTCCGTTGTTTTTCAACGAATCTTGACGATTTTTTTTTAACTTAAGCTTTCCGAATATGTAATAATATATAACTATATCACGCTCGTGCATCGTATATTTCATTTTGCAACTAAGGCTAAAAAATAAAAAAAAATCCAGGTTGCAAATTTGAAATTTAAAAAAAATGATAGATTTCAATGTATTATTATGAAATCTACCATAAAAAAATCAGTGCGATTGTGGAAGATCCTAGGGATCGTCCAGACGAATAATTAGTTAATTAGTTTATAAGGCCATAACTTGTAAACTATTCAACTTACCGATTCCAGATTGCGTGTGAGTTATTAGACAGTGATAAAGAATGAGAGGATGCGATGCCAAAACGTTCTGGTAATAATAACGCAGTTTATAAATGTTTAATTCAAAAGTCATAAATAAACTTCTTCTGTTTATAACTTTTGATCTAATCAATATTTTTTGACGCTCGAGGGCTAGTTTTGTAGGTCTTTTGAAGACGAAAAAAAAAGTACTATACTGTTTTCTCGTGGAAATGAACGGAAAAATGTTATAAGCGAAAAACGTGAATTTACTTAAAAATTGTACAATTAACCACCCTGTAAACAATCTTCTCCCCATTTTTATGACTGTGGAAACTAATATGTTATTGTACATAATATTTAGCATCTATAGTGATAAATTCAGCTTGCCGAAACAAAAAATCCCGTCCAACTCTATATTTCCTGGCCTAGAAATATAATCTGTAAATATGACACAAGTTAACGAGTGGATTATCCAGAGCCAGCTTTAAGGATATGATGTATACTACAGTATATATTAGTAGGCTATGAATCAATTTCCTTAGTTTCGTTTTTTATTATGTAAAATTTACATGTACAAAGTTTATTTCTCTTATGGGTAACTACCCATAACGTCTAACGTCTAACGTCTAACTAGACGTACTGTATTACTGCATCGTTCTATTTATTCTGACAAATTTCAAACTATGTTTGGCAAGTCTCTTTCAGAGAGTGTTATAGCGTAGGTGTGTAATTTACACTAAGGGCGAACCGCTGGAGACATTAAGCATGCGGAAGTAATTCAAGGAGGCACTGAGCTCTATTTTAGTTTAATAAATCTAAAGCTATTACATCCCCGCTCAAATTTTCATACGCTTTGTTTCTAATATAAAACTATATTCGCGGAAGATGCAGCGACGTGATCATAATTGACTTATTTTAAAGTACTTCGCGGAGCTTGGTATTGAACAAATATAATAACTTTCAACTTTATCATTTAGTCGGAGTTATTAGCTTTTGCAGTCATCGGTAGGTAATTTAATTTATTAAAGTGTATCAAATAAAACAGAATCAACTACATGCTTATACTTAGTTCTCCCTTGAAAATAATTTTAGTTAAAGTAAATCTACACTATAGTAGGATCATATGCAAAGTAATAAATCATTGCCTGTCAAGGAATCCAGTGTAATACTGTTTTAAGGGGTTTAGAAATTGAATAATTTCTTTATGCATTATGAAGGGATCAGTTCACGTCTGGTACCCTGTTCCCACAAAAATCCCTTTATTCTGATAAACAATTTATTTTAAATGTAATTTATTATAAATCCAATTTGTTTTTTAAATTGCACATATGTACTACATTTCACCTCTGTACGCGCCACTGTTGTTTAGTTTTCTTTTCTTTTTTTTTTTGGAGACATCTCTGATTTACGACCAAGCTCGCCAGGTTAGTATAACCGACCATTTCGTAGACTCTATGCACCTGGGCGACTACAGCTACTACCAGAACACAGTGCAAATGCAGCGGTATTTCAGATTTTACATTAAATTTCATTTTAAATTTGAAATGGTTCATCTTACGCCTCCTAAAAATGATAACACGATTTTCCTTTGATAAAAGACCGACAATTTTTTGTTTTACTTTGCATCGAATACGATCCTACTATAGGTCCACCTCAGTAACGGACAGAAAAATTCAATAGACTTTTATAACCTAGAATTTCCAATTTGAATTTAATGCATTTTAATTAGTATTAGTTGCTAAACCATTTCTGACGTAATTGCCAGGACTATGTGTTTTGAGTGATATACAATGAAATAACCATTTTTTTGCAAAACAATTAAAAATTTCATATTTACCTTCTTGAAAATCCTTGCAAGTTTAGTGATATATTCCGACATTTAAAAAAATTGGGGTATTTATGGCTACTTTTAAGTTTTCCTAAAAACTGAACATGCGGAATACATATAAAATCAAAATAGTAGTAGTATTTTTAAGATTTTGAGAACAAATAGGAAATTTGTAGGAGTGTCTCGAATTTTAGCCACAAACATTCAGAAATCTATACAGGCTGTTATAAATTCGCTTCTCACTACAAGGATCTTGGAAAAGAGATACGAAGTAGCTTAAATGGGGTAAAAGTTACATAATCAAGGGACCAACATTATGCACTTTCTCATGGCAACTTTTCTCGAATGGCATAATCAATTTTTATATGTAACGTTTCGTCGCACCAGGACTATCATCAAAATCATTTTTTTAAATACGACCATAGAGATTTTATTACATTAATTGCAAGCCTTCACGACCCCCAATACTGTACTGCCGCAGACCGAATCAGATTCAGACGTTTTATCTCCAAAAATTCTTCTCCAATGCATTTGTTCTAAATTTATCTAATTTTTTATTTAGATTTCTATGTTTCTTGAATTATTGTAGTACACTCTAAGTGTGGTTAGATCCTGTGAAATCCACCTAGTTATTAAAACTATTACCATTACACGTTACAATAAACCATTATTAATCTCCATCGCCTGGTCATACATAATTCGACAAGTTGCGTCAAAATATAACATTATTACAATTTTAATTTCATTATGTCAAATTAATTCTTAAAAATGCATATGGACAACCAAAACACCAAATGAGTATTATATTTTAAAAAATTACAGTAAGTAAATGTTCAAAAACATTTCCGTTTTGCGGCAAATGTTGAAAATGAAGATAAGCATATGATCGGAATTTATTATACTTACCTGTAACCGCAACTGTGAAAGAGCATGTCAGATGTATTTGTATGAATATCCTGAAAAAAAATAGATCCAGATTTGTTTGAATTTTGAGCACTTGAGAAACCTACAAATACTTAAACACATATGAGCACGGGATTAAAACTCTATAATAATGTTTTATTGTAACGTATGATGGTAATAGTTTAAATAATTAGGTGGATTTCATAGGGTCTAACGACAATATGGAATGAATACATTGAAGATGGATTTTCTGAGACAAAACGTCTAAATCTGGTTCGAGCTGAAGCAGTACAGTATTGGGGAATATGAAGGCTTGCAAAAAATGTAATAAAATTTCCAGGATCGTATTTAAAAAATGAAGTTGATGATGGTCCTGGAGAGATGAAACGTTACATATAAAAATTGATTATGCCATTCGATAGAGGGCAAAAAGTGGCCATGAGAAAGTGTTCTTTTTTCAATATCACCTCAGACAAGGTTGAAATGAAACAAAAACAGATTTCCAAAATTTCGTTTTTTTCAAATATTTCGAAAACTAACCATGTTAGCCTCAATTTTCTAGAGGCATTTTGTTGGCCCCCTGATTGTGCAACTTGGCCCCCATTTATGCTACTTCGTATCTCTTACGTTTTCCGAGATTCATGCAGTGAGAAGCGAATTTGTAACAGCCTGTAGAGGAAGTGAAAATAACGGAACTTTGTTATATTTATAAACTTCTTTTCAAAACCGCATCGTTTTTTGAAATAAAAGAATCCAAATTCAAATTTTATTTGCAGCAAAAATGATGTAATTTTTTTGAATAGCTTTTGCTGATTTAGCACAAATTAATAAATTGGTAAAGATACATTTAGATAAATTTAAAATTATACAGGACACAACAACGTGACAAACGAGGGCGTTTGAACAATATCCTGAAGCACTCATTTTTGTTGTTCGTTCGAGGTGTTACCTTTATTAACAGATTTATTACAATACAAGAGAATATCGAAAAATGTATTTGTGCAAATACAAATCATTTAAGCAAATTCTGCATTTACAAGAATTTAAACGTATAATCTTTAACCTTTGTTAATTTGTGCCAAAATGGTAGAAGCCGTATAAAAAATCTTTTTCGTTTAAAATAAAATTTGCATTTAAAAAATGACCAAAAAATGTTTCAGTGCCATACCATAATTTTCAACGGAAATGTAACCGGCATCTATGCCCTTAGTTCAAGTTGAAACTTAGTCATTTCCGCTTTAAATGCCGTTTTGTTCATATATTGCAAGGTGACCAACCGTACCGGATTGGCCGGGAAGGTTCCAGTTTTTAGAACGTGTGTCGGGAAATAAAGTGTCCCGGAATTGTACCGGATTTATTTGTTTCGTACCGATTTGTACCGGAATGGCGTTTTCAATAGTATTCGATTCGCTATATAACCTGAAATAAATCTCAGAAACTGAATTTAATGTAGAGACAGTACAGTGTATAATTATAACAAGATGTCATAATAATTTTACCTGTTTCCAAAACGAAAAAGCGTTAAAAGCTATTCACAGCTAAACAAAATATAAATTTAAATAAAGTAGCTATACCAGGCCAGGTACACATCTGCACCTGTTTGACAACTTTTTTTTTGTCCCGGATTATCACTTTGAGAAGTTGGTCACCTTGTATATTGGGCACTTCAAATTTCGTTTCATTCAGGCCGAGTATGTATCCCATTTTATCATAATAACAGTTATGTTATTTCAGGGTTGTTAACGTTACCTGTTAAGATATAACATGCATGTTNTTCCTAAAAACTGAACATGCTGAATACATATAAAATCAAAATAGTAGTAGTATTTTTAAGATTTTGAGAACAAATAGGAAATTTGTAGGAGTGTCTCGAATTTTAGCCACAAACATTCAGAAATCTATACAGGCTGTTATAAATTCGCTTCTCACTACAAGGATCTTGGAAAAGAGATACGAAGTAGCTTAAATGGGGTAAAAGTTACATAATCAAGGGACCAACATTATGCACTTTCTCATGGCAACTTTTCTCGAATGGCATAATCAATTTTTATATGTAACGTTTCGTCGCACCAGGACTATCATCAAAATCATTTTTTTAAATACGACCATAGAGATTTTATTACATTAATTGCAAGCCTTCACGACCCCCAATACTGTACTGCCGCAGACCGAATCAGATTCAGACGTTTTATCTCCAAAAATTCTTCTCCAATGCATTTGTTCTAAATTTATCTAATTTTTTATTTAGATTTCTATGTTTCTTGAATTATTGTAGTACACTCTAAGTGTGGTTAGATCCTGTGAAATCCACCTAGTTATTAAAACTATTACCATTACACGTTACAATAAACCATTATTAATCTCCATCGCCTGGTCATACATAATTCGACAAGTTGCGTCAAAATATAACATTATTACAATTTTAATTTCATTATGTCAAATTAATTCTTAAAAATGCATATGGACAACCAAAACACCAAATGAGTATTATATTTTAAAAAATTACAGTAAGTAAATGTTCAAAAACATTTCCGTTTTGCGGCAAATGTTGAAAATGAAGATAAGCATATGATCGGAATTTATTATACTTACCTGTAACCGCAACTGTGAAAGAGCATGTCAGATGTATTTGTATGAATATCCTGAAAAAAAATAGATCCAGATTTGTTTGAATTTTGAGCACTTGAGAAACCTACAAATACTTAAACACATATGAGCACGGGATTAAAACTCTATAATAATGTTTTATTGTAACGTATGATGGTAATAGTTTAAATAATTAGGTGGATTTCATAGGGTCTAACGACAATATGGAATGAATACATTGAAGATGGATTTTCTGAGACAAAACGTCTAAATCTGGTTCGAGCTGAAGCAGTACAGTATTGGGGAATATGAAGGCTTGCAAAAAATGTAATAAAATTTCCAGGATCGTATTTAAAAAATGAAGTTGATGATGGTCCTGGAGAGATGAAACGTTACATATAAAAATTGATTATGCCATTCGATAGAGGGCAAAAAGTGGCCATGAGAAAGTGTTCTTTTTTCAATATCACCTCAGACAAGGTTGAAATGAAACAAAAACAGATTTCCAAAATTTCGTTTTTTTCAAATATTTCGAAAACTAACCATGTTAGCCTCAATTTTTTAGAGGCATATTGTTGGACCCCTGATTGTGCAATTTGGCCCCCATTTATGCTACTTCGTATCTCTTACGTTTTCCGAGATTCATGCAGTGAGAAGCGAATTTGTAACAGCCTGTAGAGGAAGTGAAAATAACGGAACTTTGTTATATTTATAAACTTCTTTTCAAAACCGCATCGTTTTTTGAAATAAAATAATCCAAATTCAAATTTTATTTGGAACAAAAATGACTTAATTTTTTTGAATAGCTTTTGCTGATTTAGCACAAATTAATAAATTGGTAAAGATACATTTAGATAAATTTAAAATTATACAGGACACAACAACGTGACAAACGAGGGCGTTTGAACAATATCCTGAAGCACTCATTTTTGTTGTTTGTTCGAGGTGTTACCTTTATTAACAGATTTATTACAATACAAGAGAATATCGAAAAATTTGTTTCATACCGATTTGTACTGGAATGGCGTTTTCAATAGTATTCGATTCAATATATAACCTGAAATAAATCTCAGAAACTGAATTTAATGTAGAGACAGTACAGTGTATAATTATAACAAGATGTCATAATAATTTTACCTGTTTTATAGATATTTATTTCAAAACGAAATAGCGTTAAAAGCTATTCACAGCCAAACATAATATAAATTTAAAGTAAAGTGTACTAGGCCAGGTACACATCTTCACCTGTTTGACAACTTTTTTTTTGTCCCGGATTTTCACTTTGAGGAGTTGGTCACCTTGTATATTGGGCACTTCAAATTTCGTTTCATTATCTGCATTTGTTCAAAAACGGTGGAGTTTGGAAAGGAATATTATTCATCAAATTATCACTATTTTTATTTCATTTATAGACTCCAGAATTTTCATGGTTAAAGTTCGGAACACCCTGTAGTATTCATTGTTAAAATCTATACCGCCCCCAAAATAAGTGAGATAATTAAAAGATACATATTTTAAGAACATAATCCCTATCGTTTGTGTACATTATAGCTAAGTTATTTGTTTTCAATTTAAGGATTAAGGAAGGTGTACCCGTACTACTTTACATTTACAACGTTTACCAAAGGACGATGGGTCGGAGAGCGAATTCTGGACGTATTTGCCAGAGAATTCAGGGCACATCCAGCGGAGGAGTACGAAAGGTGTATACAAGCGGGAACGCTCACTGTAAATTACGAAAAGGTTCCTACGGATTACAAATTGAAGCATAACGATCTACTCGCCAACATAGTCCACAGGTAGGTCGAGTGCTAATATTTGATTTTGTATCAATAATTTGTAAGTTTCGATCTCCACAGATATATATTTACAGAGAGTATACATGTTTAAAGTTTGTTTTGCGTTTGGATATTCTACACCCATGTACTTAAATACCTTTTCAATAACATCGTCTTTCAATCCTTGCATATGTTTTACTCCATACATATTGTACTGTACCTTTGTGAGAAAAATATAAAGTAAATCGGGACAGTTGTCAGGTGATGATTTATTCTATTCACATTTTTAGAATGTAACATTTCAGATAATTGTTTACCGTAAGAATATGAGATATATAACACTGTTGCATCCATCCATTCCATGGCTGTAGTTAAGATATCAGAAATAGCTGAATCATTGTTGTCTCACCAAGGGTATACTAATTGGAACTAAGTATTAAGTTCGAAACCAGTATATGCCTGGTGGTTCTGCTGATGTATCTGTTTACTGGATATTGCGGGTGTAATTCAATGCTGGTCGAAGCGTTAGCCCGCAAAGTAGTCGTTTCTCACAATATCATCTGTTGAATATCGGAAAATACAATGTAAGCAATGCTTATTTTTCAAGTAAAAACATGGCGTTTCAGAATAACATACCATAAACCTTAGGGGCAATAAAGCATCGAAAAATAAGAATTCTTTTTCTATGAATTAAGAATCTATTTTCTGTTATTTCACAGTTAAATCTAAAGTACATTTTACGTCAAAGTAATCAACATATCACGTTTATATTTGGTAGTGTATGTTTGAACCCTAAATAACCTGATCTGATCAATTATTGAATATGTTATAAAAAGCGTGTGTTATTTTGGAGTCGGAAATATCACGACATTTTCGAGAATAAGATTTTAAAGCTTGAAATATGTATACATTTTAATTCTGCACAAAATTTCGCTAAATCGCTTCATATTCGAGAAAAAGCTGAAACAGTAGAAGTGGATCCACCAGGTATCAAGTTCTTATCCAAATAATAGACCTGTATTTAATTTTCGCAGGTTATAAAATAGTATCAGGTAGGAAAATTATTGCTAAAAACTTTTATTATTATGTATAAAGGTATAAGTGGTTTGAACTTAAATAACTTACCAGCTATAGATATGAAAGAAAATCTGTTACAGCGGCTTTTCAAAATAATTATCATATTCACGAATGCATAAATTAATTATTTTTTTTTTTATAGAATTTTGTTCTTTGTCTTTGTTCTGAAAGATCTTTAAATTCGTTGAAAGCTCTAACTATTTGTTCTCTTGAGTAAATTCTCCAATTATATTTTTTATAGTCTGTAAAAAACTTAGATGAATAATACTTGCCGGATTTACCTCTAGTTTTTGCATTTGTTCTCAAAAATAAAGAGTTTTAACAAATATTGACAGGACTACAATTTTTTGAATATAATTGAAAGGTGCAAAAGAAAATCTTACTTGGGATCATAAAAAAAAGTTTAAAAATATTCCTGATTGCCCTATATAACTTAATGGAACCAGAATATTTAAAGCCAAATTTCAATATATACGATGTTTCATTTGTTTTGGATGTATCTAGTAATATTCTTTTAATTAAATTAATTAAATTAACTTCAGAACACTGTATCTTTAATCAAAAGGAATGGAACGTTATCTTGACGCAACATATGTAGGAGAAAATTGATAGTACTCTCAAAATTTAAGCCACACCAATTTCTAGAATATTTGGACACTTTTAAATTGCAGTTTAAAAGCTTCTACTTGTTAGTTGCAGTGATTGAAGCAAATCTAAAAGTATTGTATCTGTTTTCACCGAATTTTATACTTTTGTTCAATTCACTACTTTTTCTAAAGATGTTTCTCAATACTTTTGTATTAGTTTAAGCAACTACCTACAATTATTGTACCTTTACGGGATACATTTTCTAACATTATTTACTAATTTAAATTATATCGAACTTAGAGTCATTAGAAATTTCCTAAAGAAGAATATTACTGTTTTTTTTATTAACAAAGAGTGTGATTTAAAATTGTTACATTGCTTTCTTAGCATGAATGCCCTTAGTAATTTCACATTGTTTGCCTTGAAAAAATAATTCTGTTCTATAACTATTAAATTTTTTATAAAATCAAATGTTTGCTTATTTTTACCTATTTTAGTTGTTTTAAAAGTGTGTTGTCGATATTCCAACATAACAGAAGTGGAATATGATTTCAGTAGGCTGCCATTATTTACCGAATATTGGAATATAGTCGAGCGATAACCACAGACAATTTTATGTAGATTATAATTGCATCCCCGCTATAATTTTGTAAAGTGCTCGTTTTGTTGTAAAACCTGATTATAGCTGTAATGAATGGATGATTGTTTCCTTTGTCATTATGAATAGGTAAATGTATAATGCACATAATGCGCACTGTATTTAAAATACAAATACGATTGTAACGTGTTTAAAATGATTTTGTGTAATTTATTTGATTGCTATAGTTTCATATAAACTAGCCATCGGTTGATAATTTGTTATTAAATAATTGTGACAGATTTCGTTTCAAAACATTGGACATGCTATACCTAATGATCAATTTGTAATTAATAAGGTTCGAGAGTAAATCGTGCATGACGTAAATAACAGAGGTCGATTCAGGACATTGAACTGATTTACGAGGTCTGTTCAGAAAATAACCGAATATTTTTAATTATGTGCTAATGGAGACATTTAGTGATACGATTGGCATCGTTGCTTTGCGCATAACCACACGTGTTCTTGGATTGTTGATAAAACAATAAAATTCAGTTATTTTCTGAAGAGACCTCGTAAACATCGCCGCTTAATGGAAATAGTCCTAGAACTACATTGAAGGACTTTTAAGTGACAGAAATAAGTTTCTTATAACAAAACTTTATAAACTATGTAGAATAAATAATTATGCAATTCTTTCTTACCAAATGATGCAGTAAATGGTAAAATTTACATTTTACTTTGTATTTCTTCCACTTCTTGCTAACTAGAAGCTTTGATCTGTTCATCGCCATAAAAGGTTGAGCGTGTTGGTTTAGACAATGGTAATAAATCACATTTGCTTAATTGAATCCATAATTATATTTATTTAAATATATAAAATATTTTTAATCTAGTATAGCTACCTATATTTTATAAAATATGGGTATGTACATGATGTGAATAGAATAATTTATCAGTACTTGACAAAGTTCAACCACTGAACAAAATGTCCATAATGGCAAAATTTATTGAAGCTTCTTAATAAATCATAATCATACTCCAAATGTAAAATTTTTTACAAAATATATGAAAATTTTCTTATATAGCGAATTAATAATTTCGAGTCTACTTTTTTTAAATTTGCCCTAACATACTTATATACTTGTTTTTTCTTGTTGGCAAAATAAAATCACATTCTGCCTTGTTATTTATGATTTAGTACCTATACATATTCTAGATGTGTGATATGCCAAATGGGTTCAGATTGCTCAGTTTGTTTTGCATTTATTTTTTGTGCCACCATTATTTTTTCTTTATATCTAATGCAAATTGATATAGAAAAAAGAGATACCGAAATAAACTCGGTTTTTTATTGTGTCATAAATCTTAGCTTTTACTGATTTGAAAAGTCAAAGAAATTTTTATTTTATTTTACGTAAAGCATTAATTTAGAGAATAGATAGAAACTGTAAAAGTTTTAAAAAAGTACTCCTCTGATTTTAAATCCAGTACCTCATGGACCAGCAAAATTTTGTTAAGAAGAAAAGTTTTAGTCATTATAAATATTGTATGTAAAAATAAAAAGTAATATAATAACTAAAACAATGTAAATCTAAAAATTGAAGCAGCTTTATAGTCCACTCAAAATAGACATTTCAAATAACGAAAATTCCGACAGAGCTAAATTTTGGTGGAGACCTTGTATACAGCATTAGAAATAAAGTATCAAAAGTCCCCATCGATCACATGCGTGCTAAAAAAGTTATTCGGGGTCAAAAGTCAAAATTTGAGGTTTTTTGAATTTTTTTCGAAAATGGTAAGTTTTATCAAAAAAGTAGTCCAGACAAAAATTATAGATCTTAAAATTATCTACAAAATTGGTCCTTATACTTTTTTCTAAGAATCACCATTCCTGAAATATCACGATTTTAATAGTTAGGAGTCATGTTCTACATGATATGCACACATTTCCACACTACCTGTGAGGTAGTGTACTTTGGCGCGTTTTTTTTAACTTGGCTTCCCTGGTAGGCCTGCTCCACGAACTGTTATGACGGAATTTTCAGGGACAATACTCTTTTAACTGCATGATGATTATTGATATTGATATTGGTTATTGACTTTAACTGTAGTTCTGATTTCTTTTGATATTTTAATCTGATTCATACTCTTCAAAGTTGACTTCAACAGTCATGTCTTCTTCGATTTCTTCTTCTTCTACTTCCTCTTCTTCTTGCTGGATGTTCATAAATTGTTCAAATGAAGATGAATCAGCTGTCTCTTCATCGAAATCACATGAATCTTTGTCTGTTGTATTCACTACTACTCTTCTACAGCCACATTTATCACTACAACCTTTTTTGCAATTGCAAAATAGTGTTTAGGAGTTTTTCCGGCGCAGGTTGGAGTAAAGTTTGAATCGGTTCCAAAGTATTATCTGTTAATTTCCAACCCCAGTCTTCTGGGTTTAGTTGATTGCCTAGCCATGTCTGAACTTGTTAGTATACTCGATACAAGTGTTGATTAGCAGAAGCCGATGTTGGAGGAAGACAAGATAGTTGTACTTGTTTCGTGTATTTTTTACAAAAGTTTAACTAGATGTTATTCAAGGCCATGCGGGTAGAGGGGATTGACTAAGGGACTGAGTTTCTTTTGAGTGTATATTCTCAGAATAGTATAGTTTATACATATAAGTGACACAAATAAGCATTTTTAATTGTATTAAGTGCCTGACTATGTCTATACGTGGCATATATGTGCATATCATGTAGAACGTGACTCCTTCAACTTTTAGAATCACGATATCTTAGGAATGGTAATTCTTAAAAAAAAATATAAGAACCATTTTTGCAGATAATTTTAAGATCTGTAATTTTTGTCAGGACTACTTTTTTGATAAAACTTACCGTTTTCGAAAAAAATCCAAAAATCCTTAAATTTTGACCTTTGACCCCGAATAACTTTTTTAGCACACATGGGATCGATGGAGACTTTCGCCACTTTATTTCTAACGGTGTACCCAAGGTCTCCACCAAAATTTAGCTCTGTCGGAATTTTCGTTATTTGACCACTATTTTTATGACTAATTTGACCGGACTATTAGCTTAGAAGATGCTTTATATGTAAAATGTTTATGGAATGTACATTGATATATACATGATGTTACAAAAAGTAGATTAAACCACAGGCGACTTGGATGAAAGCTACTGGACTCTCCTTATGCAACTTCTCAATTAGTCGTTTCTTAAGATTGACGGTCTCAAAGTTAGGATTTTGAAAATTTATTAATAACGCTGATATTATCTAACACATTCCATTGAAATTTTACACAGACCTTTACTGGATGCAATCCAGGATATGTAGTAAGTACAAGTACACTTGTTCAAATTTTTTTATCGAAATTACACATGTTTGGGCATAAGATAAAAACAAAATTTTATCATATAACAATTTTTTAATAAAATTGTTTTTTGAAATTGTAGCTTTGACTGTTGTATCTTGAAATATAAACACTCAAGTGAAAAGTGACACAAGAAAAATCCTATTGTTTTTGCTCAAAAAATCTGTGGTTAATCCAATTTTTTATAATACCCTGTATAGTAGCAGCAAAACAACTGAAACACCCACGCCACAACTTTTGCCATTTTATTTTGCCAAATTTTCCTCCAAGAATATGTAGTGTTGAACTAATACGATGTAGTTACATAGTTTGTTCTTTTTTGTCCTTGCGAAAATAATTTGTCGTGATAATTTGCTGTACCTTGGACGTACTGAGCCTCTGATGTTACAGACATGAAGTACCAGTCACTAGCCAACCGATCACCATAGTGCACATGGATGAGGACGTTGTGGTGGTCAACAAACCCGCCTCTATCCCTGTAAGTGGCCATAAGACTGCCAACTTATTATTTATCTATGTACGACTTCTTGAACTGCCTTGACTACACTTATACCTTGCCTTATTATTTGCCTATGTCCGTGCATGGCTATTATATGTATCACCCGCTAACTTTATGCTTTCTTAAGAATAATATCTAATTTTAATACACACCAAGTTATTTTCTTGGCATTTAATTAAGTACTTATAAAAAAATATTTATCATTATCAATATTTTTTTTATATTTTCTTATCTGTTTCGTCGATTATATAATAATGCCTCAGTACTTTTTAGAATGTACAATGTGTTTTAAAGGTAAAGTATAGAGGGTGTTTCTTCAAAATATGGTTTAGAATTTGAGATTTTATTTAGTTAAATGGAATGTTCATAATGTGTTTAATTAAATAGGTATATTATAAACATTCCTCACAGTATGTCCCAAAAATAAGTGCAACTCATTTAGGAGGTGGTTCTAGTCACAAAAATAATGGTATATTTCTTCGTTCAGGACATTTTTTCTAGAATTAAACACTTGACTTTTAAATTATTTGTTATTTAATATTTTGCCATAGCTTTATTTCAATTTAGCACCTGAGTGCTTAATTTGTAATTTTTACAAAAAATCATTAGAAAATCTTATGAAATGATGCTCTTGTTCCAAGTTGGTTGGTTGTTCCAAGTTATAATGTATGCATTTTGTTGCACCTATACCTACATTGGATAATAATGTGACATAAAGAAAATTTTGTTTTACAAAGAGCTACTTAAAATTGCGTATGGAAAATATGCTACCTGAGATTGAGCTGAGTAAACATGCTACCTTAAATTAAGCTTGGAAAACCTGCTAGCTCAGATCTTTAAGAAAAAGCATGCCATGTCACACAAAAGTAAGTTTGACTAGAAATTTAAGTTGGCGCTGCATTGGCATTAAATTAATCATATGTTTATAAATTCAACTTTATACATTTATATTCTGGTTATTATGTCAATTCTGTTAATGAAATTTTATGAATAATTGATGTTTTTCTATAAATTGTTACATATTGTTCTTATTTGAAAAGTAACGATTGTGAAAACCGTATTTCACAAAAAACTTAAAAATTTTCGATATTTTCAATCATGCATTTATAAATACAAAGCAGTGTGTAAAAAGCAAGATTTTATCTGAATGCAAGTTAAGAGCAATTGCCAAGACAAATCAGGTATAGCTGCTCTACACGGGCATATTGTCCAGGTAAGAACGATTCGGACCCGGGATTTGGAGCCTTGCTCTTTTTTATTGCAGTCTCCTTGGAGTCCGCATTAAGGCATATAAAATTATTTTTAGAATAAAAGTAAGAGTAGTGATTATAAATCAGATAAGAGTGCACTATTAATTTTTATATCAAAGCAAACTTGTATGAAAAAAATCGAAACATTTTTAGTAATAATAAACATTTTTATACCGGGTGTTTCAGTTTGGTATTCGCGGCCCTGTATCTCTTTTATTTTAATAAATAGCTATAACAAACCTGATATATTTTTAAATCGCCGCTCAAACTCTATCAAATGACATTATTAGATCATTTCCATGGTAACATATGTCAAAATTACTATAGTCAACTGTTTTTGTTCAAATGGCACATTATATATTTTTGTACTAATTCTAGAAGATATTTTTCTGCGTTCAGCTATGTAAGGAAGTCTACAGTTTTATTAGAAATATTGCTATAAAAACAGCAAAAAAGATGAACCCTTCTTTTCGTAGCTTTATTTTGAAAAATGTTAACCAGCTGCGGAAATAAGTTACTATGTTTTTTAAAGTAACATATTTTATTTTTAATACAACAATAATATAACAATTTAAAACAATACTTATGTCAAATGTTCAAAATGACTTCTATTTGCTCTCACACACAGAATAGCTCTGCATAAACACATTCTGGTGTTTCTTCATTTAATCTCCGACATTCTACTCTTATTCTGTTTTTGAGGTCGTCAGTATCATTTAGGTAAGGCCAAAGAAAGAAATCTATAGGAGTGAGATCCGAAGATCTAGCAGGCAGTTTAACATCCTTATCGAATGTTCTTCATCTCTTGCCCTTCTGGGTTTAAAAACTCTTCTTTTCCTTTGAAAACTTCCATCTGCCGCCAAATTCCAGGCTAACTTTCCAAAAATTTTATCTGTTGGAAGTTTTCTGCGGAGAATGATGTTGGTATAAATACCTGAGAGCTTTAGCGTTCTTTCGGTCCTCTCCATAAATTAAAATCATATTTAGTTTTTCTTGGTTACTGTAAGTATTCATGTTATGATTAGTTATAGATAGAATAGGTAGATACAAAATGTCAATTATTTTGACAAACCGTTATTTAGAAACGTCAAAATTCAGTTGTTTCCGCAGTTGGTTATCATTTTTCAGAATAAAGTTACTGAAAGTAGGATTCATTTATTTGTTTCTGTTTTTCTAGCAATATTTCTAATCAAAGTATTCTTACATAGTTGAACGCAGAAAACGCAAAAAATATCTTCCAGAATTGATAAAAAAAATATATAGTGTGCCATTTGAACAAAAACATTTGACTGTTACTTATTTAATTTCGAAAATGTATTATTCGGAATTATACCATTATTTATATGGTTAGAATCACATGTTAAATAAACAGTTTTGTTTTCTTCTACGGAGATGGAAAAGTAATTCAAATTAATATTTATAAGAGGTTTCTCAATCTGTACTATTTAGTGAAAATACACTTTACAGTTTTACATTCAGGGCGAACTTGATAGTAATTTTTACCTTAGAAATTAAAATGTCTCAAAAATGTGTAATGTACTAATCCTTAAAATGCCTACGTTTTTTTTTTAATTTTAGAATTTAATTTAATTTTAGAACTTTTAATTTTACAGCATCGAATAGAAAATGCAGTGTTTATCATTTTTTACTCTATTTTAATTTCAAAATATGATTTACTAGTGTTTTTACGTTTGTTCGGAGTTTGTAGGTAATATTTTTATTGAAAGTAGCACTTTGAGGTATCAGAAAAAGTTTATATATTAATAGACTAATAATAATAGTTTTTAGTACGTTTTATAAATATAAATTTGCAATAACATTTTCAACTAAAATTCCATTTTTAAAGTATATAATATAATAATAATATGCACTCGTACGTAAGAATGATACACAAATCACCAGTATCCTGAAACACTATTGTACTAAGACATAATATTGTGTTCTTTCATATTACACCTTTCACTCTGTTCTTAACAATATACTTACTAACAACAACAAAATATGAGATGACATATTCCAGAGCAAGTATAATAATGTGGTGAAATGACGCCTCTTTTTCGAGCCGAGGCCCATTTGTTGATTAGATGTTTTGTGTAAAGCCACAATTAAATAGGGACAATAAGTGATGATAGGACAAAAGACACTCAGGTGTTGGTGTGCCAGCTGAACATGTCTGATGTTTATGTCGGTCTATTACAGACATGAGACCCCTGTGTTAGCAAACCCAATCAAGTTAATACACGTTGACGAAGACATAGTAGTTTTGGACAAACCGTGCTCATTACCGGTGAGTACCGTGTGATCCGGTTACACTGCAAGCAGCCACCAAAAGCCACTCGGTGCTGGCCTGTACTTGCACGGGCTATTTCGAATGACATCCGATTTGTACAGGGTGGATCTTAAATGTGCACATGTATTTTAACTGCGGATATAATTAGCGATGTCAATAACATCAGTGTAAGTAACTTTTTAAAAGTAAAAGTATTACAGATTATTATTTTATTTTAATCCATTCATCTACATGGATATATTGAAAAAGAGGGAATTCCCGAGCGGCTTTTGGCTGACCCTGGGACAATTTATTTATAACGCTGTTTTGCACATCCTACTTTGTTGTAAAGAGCAACTTAATTTCAAGTGTTTGAAAATTTTCTTTTTCGATACGTTTCTTTGGACCAATTAGAACCTATGTCTACAAATTAACGTTTAGTAATTAAACAATTAGTTGCAAAAAATCTAACGAAATTAATTAACAAATACCCGAAGCAACAATTTCAGCGTCAATCGAAACGGCCTTTGGATCACACGTTGGTCATTGCATTTACCTTCTTTTCCATTGTCATGAACATCCATCGCTTTTTACAATAATAATGCGCAATTTTCGAAAACTGATTTTTCCGCGTTCGACCTTTATTTTACAGTTAACAAATTGGTGAAATATGACTTTAGGTACTTTCAATTGTAGGTAATTTAATTGCTTACAACATAAAATAACTAATTTTGCTAACTTAGCGTCAATTTTTTAAATCTCATAAAGTGAATAAAACGTCTACTAATATTTTTTTCAAGTTTTCGGCGTTTAAGATCTAATTCGACTGGACTAACAATTAATCTATGTTACGCGTAAATTCCACAGTGATGTCAGCGGTTCTAAACAAGTTTTATATTAAAAGTTAAGCATTATTTTATTTATTTTAAATTTAACTTCATTTGTTTCTATTTTTTCTCAAAAAATATTATTTACACGTTCTGCATGTACACATTTAAGATTGGCCGTGTATGTACAGGGTGGACTAATTCGACACTTTAGGGAGGAGGTCTCATATTTCCAAAGATATGGAAAAAGTAATTGCGATGTCACGGACTCGATATTCGAGAAAAATGGAGCCGTGAAAACCGTATTTGGATATACCGATTCGTTTAAAGATAATCTGCGTTTTTAAGTTATGATATATTGTCGTTCTATTTTATCTGTGAAATTTTTTATTATCGTTTTGTCGTTTTTTTATAATGTAGAATATAGAAGTTTTTACCTGTAAAAATGTTTGGTTTGTTTACAAGGATTTTTATGCAGTTTCTTTTATTTTCAATCCAGTGGTGGAAACGATATTTTTCTAGAACTTACTAGCTATTACTCAGACATACATTTTCTAATGAAATGTTCTATATATTTTTCAGATTTCGATATCGGCGTACATCGTACAATTTGCTTTCCGATGGTGTAGCATTATTATAATTGTGAAAAACTTTTATATGGTATGAGCACCAAAAACTATTTTTTTGCCAACTGTTTCTTGATTCAGTAAGGGAGTCATAATATATAAAAAAGGGGGTAATGAATTTTAATGTTGATACTTGGAAAATAAATTTCTATATAAATATCATGCGTCATCAAATTTGATGCAGATATCAGAAACTGGAAATTATATAAATTGTTTCATTTCAAACAATAAATGTTTAGGTTATAATGTAAAAACTGACAATTACAGAAAAATATCGCAAACGTCGCTGGCTTCTTCACAAAAAAAAATTTTAATGAAAATAAAAGAATCACAAAAAAAAACGATTAAAAACGGGTGGTCTTAGGTATCTCTTAAACAAATCAATATATCGGGAACTTTTCAATTTTTGTTGAAAATCTAGCAAGTCACACATCTTCATTACTTTTTAACAATCCCCTTGGGAAATATGACAAACCTCCCAAAAATGAAGTAATTGGCCCACCATGCACAGTAACAGGCGTAATATATTCATCATAAGAAAAAAACTGTTAATATTAGGTTTTGAAAAATATCGATATTTACAGTCGTCGTTAAAAACTCTGAAAAAATGTCGAACAATGCCATTGTCTTTAGGGTTCTAGCGAAAAATAAAAAATTAAAAATATTGAGAAATTGTTGCACAAAAATATGTACGCTTTTAGCGCATAGTAAATTTGTCGTTTTTATTTTTCGCTTTTTAAATAATAAATATATAATAGAATAAAATAAAAAATAAAATTTAATTCTAAATATCATATTTTCATATATTATTGTTATTTTTGCTACGTGGTTTTTATTATTATTTTTTTTTATAATTTCCTGCCAAACTTCTAAAAACACACGGCTTTTTTTATTACGAAATGATTACCAATATCGATATTTTTCACAATTTAATTGTAAACATTTTTCCCATATGATGCATACATTTTTTTGCCATCGAATATTTTAACAGTATTAACAAACCCTAATTACTTTTCTGATTTTTGACAAAACTACTTTATAGAAAAGTATTTTATTATAATTAATTTAAATAACAGCATATAGTTAATACCGGAAATGATAACTAAAGCATGTTGAATTATTGGTTGGAAATATCCAAATAATGGCATGACCCAGTTTTTTCACCTTCTTAAGTTATTTATATCAACTGAGAATATGTTTAATATCTACAGTAGACGTAACAAATACAAAATAATATTTATAAAAAATTCCAAAGGAGCAGGCATTAGTTACATTAAAAAGTGGTTTCTATCAAAATTGAAAATTTGTGTTGATACGAATTATTTTTAGCTTTTGAAATAAAGTTACGATTATAAAAGCCCCGGCAGATGGTTTATTGGTCTGTTTTGGCAACTTTTACTCCTTTTTTAGCTTCTCAGACAAAATTGTGTAGATGGAGTAAAAATGCAATGCGAATAACAATGTCACACATTTGCAAGGATGCAAGGAAGCTAATGCACAGGAATGAGCGCCACCCGCACGCATCAAAAAGGTACTGCGACATTCTTTGGCTCAAAAGAAGACGATTTGACCTAACTTCCATTAAGAAAAAATGTCTGGCTCTTCTGCTATTAACTGTCAAAGTTCTCGAAAAAAAAATATGTTTTTGATAATATCTGGAGAATGTTAAGATGGATTTTAATTAAACTTGCTGTGGACTTGTTCCTAAGTAAGACTCATGTTTTGATGAAGCAACCGCGTCCATCCGCCTTGGGATAGTGGTAAATTCTTGAGTGTCATGGTACAAGAATTACCAGAACTTTTTATTTGGTAGCTAGAATCAATTCATTTTATTTTTATTGATGCATCAATCCTTTTTCGAGATTTTCGTGCTCTTGGTAAAATCTTGTAGCATTCATAGTTTTTACGCAAAACAAAAAATTCAATTTTAGACAATCATTATCACTACTACTCAAGTAGAACAAATACTCACTACAATCATTACTATCGTAGTAAGTATCTTGGTAAAATCTTGTAGCATTCATAGTTTTTACGCAAAAAAAATGTTTTCTGTTTCGTTGCGACTTAACAATTTTAGATGTATCGCAGTAAATCTGCCCTTTTACAAGAATCAGCTTTCTCTAATAATAATTGCCAATTCTTTTACCTAGGACATCAATATTGAAAGTAAAATGGTCACAATTTTAAAGTTTGTCGCAATGCGATGGATTGAATATCATTTTACTTCATTAGATTTATTTTTTGTTAACACTCAAAAAATGTAAAGACGTACTTAGGAAATACATAATTCTCTTTATTGAAACTGGATGACAGTTACATAGATACGATAGATGATGGTGGAATTACAAGACATGTTCGACATGCCCCCCACTTTCTTGGATGCATAGCTGGATCCTTCGATTGAAATTGAATTGAGCCCTCCTCAACATTTTTGGATCATTCCGTATTACGTCCGCCTCATTTTGAATCCTACGCAATAATTCTTCCTGGGTTTATTGGAAATTCCACCTGAAAGTGGTTAATACTCCTCGCATGGGGGATTTCTTCTGCTTAATGGTGGAAATTACGTGAATTAAAAATACCACTTCTGGTAAAACCAGCTCTATCAGTGAATAAAACTCGACTGGTGAAATTTGTATCACGTACCCGCGCTCCTTAAATAAAGCGGCAAAATTGAAGTCCTCTCTAAAAATGGTGTGGTAAAAACTCCTGAATAGACTTCGCATGATAAGGATGGAGGAGCTGCCGTCTTATGATGCGATTTATTGTACTTTTTGGTACGCCAAATTCCACTGTCAGACGGCGAGTACTGATATTTGGATCTTCAGCGACCCTATTTAAAACGTCTCCCTCAACGGCTTCATTTCGTACTTGAGGGCGACCCACACGGTCAACGGCTCGAACACCAAATTGCCCAGTCTCCCGTAAACTCTTTTCAATCCATGTAAATCGGTAATCTGGAACCCGTCGATTTGGGTATCGCGCCGCATAGACGCGTACACTCCCATGCAAGTTGTCTTCGGCAAAACCCTAAGACTTTGATCAGTCGGTCATCTCTTCATTAGAAAACCCCATTCGAAACGAATGTGCCGGACTGTCCGACCAACGGCAAAAGAGTAACAATTCATTTAATATAAAATGACATCATCGCTTACTACGATAGTAGTAATTGTAGTGAGTAGTTGTTGTACTTGAGTAGTAGTGATAATGATTGCCTAAAATTGAGAAAAAAAAAATGTTGTGTAAAAACTATGAATGCTACAAGATTTTACCAAGAACACGAAAATCTCGAAAAAGAACTGATGCATCAATAAAAATAAAATGAACTGATTCCAGCCACCAAATAAAAAGTTCTGGTAATTCTTGTACCAAGACACTCAAGAATTTACCACTAGCCCATGGCAGATGGACGCGGTTACTTCATCAAAACATGAGTTTTGCTTAGGAACAAGTCCACAGCAAGTTTCATTAAAATCCATCATAGCATTCTCCAGATATTACAAAAAACATATATTTTTTTCAAGAACTTTGACAGTCAATAGCAGAGGAACCAGACATTTTTTCTTAATGAAAGTTAGGTCAAATCGTCTTCTTTTGAGCCAAAGAATCTCGCAGTACCTTTTTGATCATGTGCTTATGGCACACCCTGTATATGCATTTAACCCCTCTTCGAGGCAGTTTTTGTCCGGTTTGGGAGGCGGTTAAGAATGCTGGTGGCATTAAAGTATGTTCGTGGATTTTACCTTCATTGCAGAACCCTGATATCCGAATTGCGTTTTTACTCCATTTACACATGTGTCTGAAATGCTAAAATGGAGTAAAAGTGGCCAATGACAAACAAACCATCTGCCGGGGTTTTTATGATATGGCCAAAAATAACTCGTATAGCAATTTTCAATTTTGACTGTGATCACTTTTTAATGTAATTAGTGCGTGGTCCCTTCATTTAAAAATTGCTGATTTAGTGACAGGTCATTGATCATTTATAGTTTTATGTTTATTATTTAAGCGCCATTTTGGTCAAATCGGTAGGGATTATTTTCATCATTTATTAGATATCGTTCAAAAAAAATATGTTCAACGTACTGTTTCAGTTACATCGGTAATGAAAAGTCTTTTGAATATACTGGAAATATGTAGATGTAACACACGGTTCCATTTTGCAATACTTAGTTTGGATTCTTACATTGTGTGTCAAGAAATATCCCAGCTTTTTACCTAGAATATATGAAGGGCCATAAGTAGCGAAGAACTCGCCCAATTTGTCACTTTTTACTAAGCCACGAAGGAGATTGACAGCTTCCGAGCACTGGTACACGAAATATAAGAAAACATCTATGCGGTACATACACGCCGCTGGCTTGACGTTCTCTCCTGAAATATGTATCCGTCCCTGGAGAATTTTTGTATTAAATTTGTTATTAAATTTTCAAACCGTATTTCACATTTTCCAAGTGGACTTGGAATCCGGAACATTTTAATTGGGAAATATCTGTTCTAATATAAAAAATAATCGGTTATTGATTGAAATATACTGTGAGGTAATTTAAAATTGCAAAATTTACAGATTTCGGGGATTAATATCAAAATTACTAGACGATCAAAGAAAACAACTTCTGCGACTATTATATCTAGTACACTTAATTAATTGGGTCATATACTTTATAACTTATTGTACAGTGTGTCCGGAAGTGCCATACTTCCAAGGATAGTTTCCTTGAATGACAAAAAACCGATTCAAATCGAATTACCTTCATATGGACTTCGTATTTTTTTTAAATTCCATTTTTCAAAATAATACAAAATATTAAATTTGGAACAGAACAGATTTTGAAGCAGCTGAAGGTGAACAAGCATTAGGTATACCGGTTTATTATAAAAAATGACTTTATACAAAATACCTGCATTTCAGGGTCATTCTTAGTAACTTCTATGTTTTAGTTAAAAAATAAGCCTTTATTTATTCTCGGCTTTCCCTAAAATCTCACTACACCAAATTTTATTGAAACATTTAAAAAACGCACAAAGTTGTTAAAAAATGAATTAAATCTTATTATTTGAATGCTCTTAACTTTCTAAAGGAGCAAAATTGTACGAGCGCTATATTAATATGATCGAAATCGCCTTAAGAAAAGAATATTAATTTCATGGAGTACTGTGATATAAAATTCCTCGACTGCTACAACAAAATAAATTGAAAATATTTTAAATCGCTTCTGTACACTAAGGACGAAAATGGTAAATAAAATTCACGATAAGTAATAAGTAAGTCACGATAGTAAAATATAGCGGGTATATTTTAAATCTATGTCGTAAGTTCAAGAACGTGTTCTTTGAATTATTTTAGGTCAAAAATTCTGAATGAACCAAGTTACTAAATCCACTGCCACAGCCACTTTACTTTATTTTAAAGTCATTAAGTTAATTCAAATGAATAAAGAATAATAAAAATTTACTAAAATCTCTGAAGATATTTTACTGAAATTAATTAAACTTAGGCTAGTGGTTTAACTGATTAAAATAAAACATTGGCTGAATTAGTATATGCATATGTAAATCAGTGGCGTAGAAATCGAGAGGCAGTCATTGAAAATCAAAGAGTCGTTACGCCTCTACAACATATGGTCGGAATAAATCAACTGTGAAGAGATTAATTGAAAAATTCAGGGAGACTGGATCAATTAGTGATCTTAAACACTCTGGCCGAGTGTTGCTGAGAATCCAGGAACATCAATTCGGCACTGTAGTCAAGATTTGGACATGTCGAGAAGCTTTCTACAGTGTATTCTCACGAAAGACTTGCCTACATCTTTATAATCCATTTTTTTGTGCCTAAATTGCAAGATATGTATGTAGACGAGATGTGGTTTCAACAACACGGTGCCACATGCCATACAACCTGAAAAACAGTTCAATTACTGCATGAGTCATTAGCTGGTCGTGTAATTTCCCGTTTTGGTGATCTGAGTTAGCCGCCCAGATCATACTGTTCTACTTTTTTCTTTGGGTTTTTTTTTTTCAAAGTCTAAGGTTTCTGCCGACAAGTCCACGACCACCCACGCCTTGAAGGAGGAAATTGAGCACTGTATCAACGAAAATTAGCCGCATTTATACAAAACTATAATGGAAAACTTGAACAAAAGACTGCGTATGCGCCATAGAGGCCATTTACCCAATACGCTATTCCATACATATCCCTATACTGGTATGCTTTATGAATCAGTAGAAAATTTACAACTTTGAATTAAAAAGCTGTGTTTTCTATCAAAATTACTACTTGCTTGAATTTTGGGACACCCTTTGTATGTAGGAATGTAATGTAATAATAAAAAATATAACGGGAATGATTTTTTAATTTTTTAATGATTTAGGTACATTTTATTTAAAATTGTATTTGGAACAAAAAACTCCTTAAATATGTTTTTCTGAAACAAATAAATTTCCCTTTATTTATTTATATGATGGAGCATTTAAAATAATAATAATTCGAAATGACACGTGATAGATTATTTTTTTTCTATGAAATACAATGCGAATTAAATGAACTTTCCAGAAAACTCAGTTTTCAGTGACACTGCTTCTCAGCAACTCTGCCACCGGTTGATATATTTGTACACTAATGCAGCAAAGTTTTGCCTTTAATTAGTTAAACAATTAGTCAGTTTACATAAAGCATCTTCAGATATATTTATGTATTTCTTTAAATATGAACACTCTGCCCCTTGGAAAGGAGTGAGCTTTAAATCTGTAATAAATTATGGTCGAGGAAGTGAAACACTGAACCTCCGAAATCTGTGCAGTAAGATGGATTGTGATGTGTTTTTTTGCATTCGATTCGTTAGAGCGTCCAGAAAGTTTGTGACCCTATGTGATCAATGAAAATTGAAAATTGCATCGGTGCATAAGAAAAATGCATTTTTAAAATTGCATCGATATTTTCCGAGTTAAAATATGAAAAATTTATAACTCGGAAAATATCGACGGAAATGAGTTCATTTTTGGGGGGGGGGGTGTGAGGGAGGTTTGGGGGGGTCGCTGAATACGAATATCATGACGGCAACGGTCTCCGAGGTACCTAGTGCCCAGGGTGGCTGGTTTCCACGTCGTCTCGTGAAGTTTTATGGAAATTCGTTATAAACTTAGCCGAAACTCGTTACCTCGGGGTTTTTGAGGTCGCTCAACGCGAATATCACGACGGTAACGGTCCTCGAGGTACCTAGTATCTAGGATGGCTGGTTTCTGTGACAACTATTTTATTCTTAATTATTTTTTATAATAAAAATGCATTTATTCATTACAAAAAATACATGTTTTCAAAAAAAATATTGTTCTTAGATATCTTTACAATTATTTTAATTTCATTATTATCTTCTTCATATTCTTCATCTAGTGTTTCTAGTTCCGAAGAAAATATGTCATTTGCAGAATATTTTTCATTATTCGTGCAATTAATGCCTGCACAATTTTTGCACGCGATGCTGCAGTTCAATTCGTGCTTCCTACATCCACACGAAGTTCCATAATCGGATTTGCACCCACAGAAAATCATATTCATGATACTTGGTAGACCAGGTAACTGAGTCATTTTTATAGGAACTAAGGTTTGTTCTTTTAGTTCCCATCCCCAGTCGGTCGGACTCAAACCATATAGCCAGTTTTGCACTTATGCTATTTTCAAGAAAAAACACGTGTGCGCTATAACTTGGAGCGTATCTGTATATACTAGTATGTTAAGAGTATATATGTAAGAGTAAAACGTGGAAGCAGCGGCTAGCGATCGCAGTCCTTACCTAAAATTTCATCAATTCTACCAACTGTATTAAAAGCGCTAAATTTAAAAAAAAAGAGTTTCGGATAATTTATTTAGATATTCGATAAAGCTTATGAAGATGATATAGGTACCGCGGAGACCATTGCCGTTGTGATATTCGTGTTGAACGACCCCAAAAACCTCGAGGTAACGAGTTTCGGTTTATAACGAATTTCCACAAAACTCCAGGAGACGACGTGGAAACCGGACACCCTGGACACTGTACCTCGGAGACTATTGCCGCCGTGATATTCGTGTTCAGCGACCCCAAAAACCCCCAAGTAGCAAAATTTAACTCATTTCCGTCAATATTTTCCAAGATATAAATTTTTCGTTTTTTAACTCTTCTGGATGCAATTCTAAAAATGCATTTTTCTTATGCACCGATACAATTTTCATTTATCGTTGATCACATAGGGTTACAAATTTTCTGGACGCTCTAACGAATCGAATGCAAAAAAACTGCAACACGATCCATCTCACTACACAGATTTCGGAGGTAAGGCCGTTTTTATTGCTTTAATTCCTCGACATTTTGGCTTAATGTGATTTGAAGAACACTCTCTCGAAGTAATGACATGAACATAAAAACAACTCGAATGGACAAATGAAAAAGAAGAACAAAAATAGATATGAACACATTTTCCTATTATATTATAAAAAAATGTTTAAATGAGTGATAAAAGAATTTAATACGTATAAGCAAACAAAATTATTACACTTGAATTTCTTTTGTTAAAATTATTTTTTTGTTATTTCTAATGTAAATACAGATATATCGCATCCAACATTCTTAACTTAAAAGCACTTACGCTTTAAAACTAGTCGGAACAAAATATACCAAATTGAAGTTCCTTGGCATTTCTGTATTTAACTTGAACCTCTGAAAATCTTCAGCGACTAAAATAACAGCTTTGCAGAGCACATAAGTTAACCTAAACTTACGTTTCGTAAGGACAATATGCATATACAATTTGCTAACACAACATTTCACCTAGATAACATTAGAACATTTGCATGGCTGACGTGCCTTACTTTGCTGCTTGTATTTCTTTGATGCCTCTTTAGTTATTCCCTGGCATACTTTATTTTCCCATGTCGTTAAGGTAGGTTTGTGTTACGTACATGTAAATTGAATAACGCTTCATCCTGCGAGGCCTCCTGAATAGGCTCATTTGCATTAATTTGCAGGTACATCCCTGCGGAAGGTACAGGCACAACACCGTAGTATTTATACTTGCCAAAGAATATAACCTGAAAAACCTGAGAACGATCCACCGACTGGATCGACTGACCAGCGGCTTGCTACTTTTCGGCAGGTCGCCGAAGAAGGCGAGACAGATGGAACACCAAATCAGGAACCGCCTTGTATCTAAGGAGTACGTTTGTAGAGTAGAAGGAGAATTTCCCGAGTAAGTAACTTTTTAGTGCATCTATCCACTAGCGGGATAAGCTTTGGACACATTATTAGCACGTGACGTTTTAACATGTGTCAACAAGTCATAGCAGAAAAAAGCTCATAGTACGTTCGTAGCATAGTCTCCTATGCATGTACGAATTATTTAAGATATTTGTACTCATTTTTATCAGCTGATAGCAATGGGAACACCGTTACTCAAGTTAGTTGTTGCATTTCTTCTTCGTCCAATCATAGCCATTCACAAGATCGATAGTTAAAAACTTCAGATATCTACCTATGGTTTACACAAATACATTCGAAACGGCTATTTCTTCGCTCGTGTTGTGATGTGACCGTTGACCGTCACGTGTTGGTAATGTGCCTCAAGCTTAATATGTAAATAATGTATCAACAAGTCAGGCCATAGCAGTCACAATGAATGCCCACCAAGGTTTTTGCTAATTTGTAATTACGAATCTTGGATGGAAAAGGAGGAGCATTGTTAGTTGTTAGTGTAGCACTGTTTGCTGTTGAATTAGAAAACGGAAGTGCGATTCAATTTGATGAATCCATTCAGTTGATTCAGTGCTTTAAAAAGATTCGTTCATTAATGATTTACGATTCACGTAAACGACATATTTCACGTGAATCCATACACTACTCAAGTTATTGGCACAAAGACAACATAAAATTTTCTTACCTGTTCAAAATCAGTGTTTCCATGTCTGCAATATATTTAATAAAATTGCTGGCTAATTCACTTTGATAGCTGTCTAGAAATGCTAATCGCGTGTTGTGTCTTGTTTTAGCATTCTTGACCTTGGATTCAGTATATCTTGGCCTTCTGATGAGTCAGAATACATAAAAATTATACAGGGATGGCCAGAAGTACGGAATAAAATTCATAACTTTTGAATGAGTTAATTTTTTTTTAAACGCCGAAACACGTTAACTGATTTTAATTTTTTCCCATATTTCGGCTATATAATAATTAATTTGTCTTCAACCCCCTAACCCCCAGCTACCCCTACTTTTTTTTCAAATGGAAACATAAGGCATGAGGGGGCTCGTTGAAAAGCTTATAGAAAACCGAATCCAGCCATACCAAATAAACAAGTTTTATTTTTTCAATAGCAAGGTTTTTAGGGTTGTATAAAACACCTATTGGAGTTCGAAACGTTACTATTGTGTCAATATCAAGTTATTTACTGGAGACAAAATAAGAAGTCAGGCTGAAGTGCGCGATTTATTTAATGCGAAATATCCCGAAAACCAAATCTCGCAAGGGACAGTTAGTAAAATATTTCACAAATTTGAGGAACACGGTACAGTACAGACTTTGCCCAAAACTGGACGGGCGCGTGCTTTGAATGAAGAAAAGAAATTAGACATTGCATTAGAACTTGTTGAAAATCCATACTTCAACTGTTTCATTGGCCCGTCTTGTCGAAGAGCTTTTGGAAGACGATTATGATAGGCGATTACAATTTTGTGAGGAAATGATGAGACGGTGTGACGACAATAATGGTTTTCAATAAGACATACTTTTTTCGGATGAAGCTACATTTTATTTAAATGGAGTGGTTAACAGGCACAACTATCGCTTTTGGTCCCAGGAAAATCCACACTGGACATGCGAATTGCATACGCAGCATTCACAAAAAGTTAATTTATGGACAGGTATCATCAACTACAGAATCTTAGGCCCATTTTTTTTTGAAGAAAATCTTACTGCCGCACGCTACCTGGATTTCCTAACATTTGACGTGATACACGCCCTAGCTGTGATTTTCCCTGATGAATTTGATCCAGATATACCGAATGAAAGAACTTGGTTCCAACAAGATGGCGCTCCCCCACATTTTGGTATTGATGTTCGAAGATACTTAGATGAAATGTTTCCAAATCGCTGGATTGGTAGACGGGGTACAGTTGAATGGCCGCCAAGATCCCCCGACTTAACACCCCTGGATTATTTTCTTTGGGGATATTTGAAAGAAAGAGTCTACCAGGACAGACCGGATAATATTGAGAATTTAAAGAACAAGATTAGGGCGGAGATGCATAATTTACCAGCTGAAGTCATTCAGAATGCTGTGGACAGCTTTTACTATCGTCTTGGAGAATGCCAAATAGTGAATGGAGGACATTTTCAGCATTTGCGACATTGAGTTTATTTTTGTAAATTATCTAGTTGTTTCAATTTCCAGATGAAAAAAACTTGTTATTGAAAAAATAAATCTTGTTTATTTGGTATGGCTGGATTCGGTTTTCTATAAGCTTTTCAACGAGCCCCCATGCCTTATGTTTCCATTTGAAAAAAAAGTAGGGGTAGCTGGGGGTTAGGGGGTTGAAGAAAAATTAATTATTATATAACCGAAAGATGGGAAAAAATCAAAATCAGTTAACGTGTTTCGGCATTTTAAAAAAAATTTATTCATTCAAAATATATGAATTTTATTCCGTACTTCTGGCCATCCCTGTATGAGTATTTATCTTAAAGATAATATAATAAATATTTTTCCAACCAAGTTAACGTGGCCATATTCCTGGCCGAGAAATAGTGAAATTTCTGGCGTTTTTAGGTACTGAAATCTATAAAAGTAAAACGTGTAGAACAAAAGTAAGCACAAAAATAAAATCCTTGATGTTTTGTTTATTCATTGTTACCATTTAAATTTACTCAAATAAAATAATAACTAAAAAAAAGCGTTTGTAAAACATGCGTTTGCTGTTATTCTAACCCCACATTTTAAGAATTATTTTCACGTACTTATAAATAAAAGTAAACAATTTTATATGTAGGACTAAGCAAGTAAATGTTATAAGAATATTTACATGTGGAATTATATATAAAAAAGTTAGTATTTTCGTAGATTTCAGTACCTAAAACCTTGATGGTTTGATCGTTTTTTGCATCTGTTTATTCGTTTTACTGCGGCGTCTTTGAAAATACTCAGGTGGCATGACATAACATTCCTATTATTTGATAAGCTTTAGATTATTCAGTTAAATGTTTGAAATTATTTGTCTTTGCGGAAAACACTATTTAAAGAATATGGGGCCCTTAATGTCTTCTATGTATATCTGTTGGTCAAAATGGGTGTCTGTTCGGGGAGTTAATCTCCTATAAAGTTAATGGTTAATGGTTATTTGGCTGTAATTTTTAGGTGTACTCTTAAGTATGTCATTTTTTGTAGTGAAATGATCGAATGCAAAGAACCTATCGAAGTCGTGAGTTACAAAATAGGAGTTTGCAAAGTTTCACCAAAGGGCAAGGATTGCATCACATTCTTCCAAAAATTAGGTTATAACGGTAAATCTAGCATTGTACTATGTAAGCCGAAAACAGGGAGGATGCATCAGATACGGGTGCATCTACAATACTTAGGTAATAACACTGAGGGAACAAACATATCACATGCGTTAATTTTATGTTTGATGTTTTAGGTTATCCAGTAGTTAATGATCCTCTATATAATCACGAAGTGTTTGGACCTTTGAAAGGAAAAGGTGGTGATCTGGGTGGGAAGACCGATGAAGAACTTGTAAGAGATTTGATCCATATCCACAACGCCGAGAACTGGTTGGGAATGGATGGAGATAGCGAGCTGTCTATGTTCAACACCAGGAAGGGAGATTTAGATGATTCTTTAGTTGGACCTCTTGTGCCTAAAGGTAACAGTATGACAATTTTATTATTTAAGTAATTACAGTAGTCAAGAAAGTGAAAAAGGTATTGTTGTTACATACAACATCTAGCTTTAACCTTCTAATTGCGCTCCGCAGTTTTGGTATTTCTCTTCTCAACAGTAGATAGCACATTCTTACTAGAGCTACACACGGTCTTCTGGCAAATCTACATTTCAACTTACGTATTTTCTTCTACCAGTCTAATACTACTTATATGTTTTCTTAAACTGAAATGCCCAGCTAGCCATCCTTCTGTTATTTTTATTAATCTTTTAATGCTTCCGATGAGTATGGTTAATTAAGCCAGTATCTTTTACGCTGCAAGTGGTTTTTTTGCCAAATTTCAATATTCTCTCATTTCTATTTCACCTGCAACCACCGACTCCTCAACGAGGATAGGTGTCTCTGGCCTCTGGCAATAACAACGGAAAGCTTCTCGTAAGTCGATCGATTTTGATCTAGCGTCTAATTTTGAGCTTTAATAAAGCTAGATAGGCTCTTTTATGATGCTTAGACATCTCTGGAGTGGTTGCTTCTGTTACTGACACTTTTGGTATTTTAGCCTTTTTCGCCACACTTCGAAATCCGTGACTTATTACTTTTAATGTTTATGTGTTCTTCCACTGTTAGTAGGAGAATATTAATCACATAAACTGGCCGCAGATGACAGAACTGCAGGGAAGTTTAGACTCTGGTTTGATTTGAATTCTGATAAGGAACCAGATGTGTAGCCTGAGCTTGTAAGATAGATAATTATTGATCGACAATAATAATAGAGTATATATTAATACAAGTGGTTAATGACCGGACTATCATGCAACAATTTGATAATGAATTGTCATTAACGGAGGCCAGGAACTGTACCTTGGTCAGTGTATTACAGTCGCCCTGAGTTAACGTATGAACGCATAGTTTGGCGGTTGTGCGGATCTTGTCATGTTGAATTTCGTCAGAGGGATCGAAAATATCCTGAAATTCTCGAATCTGTCTCTGTTCTGCTTATATACCTTACCGGTTATGTGCCTTCGGGTGTATTTATAGGGTTGTTTGATTTTCTGAGATTCATGTTTTTTCCTTATACAACAAGTCCACTTAAAAATATCTAGATTTTCGTTTATTTCCAATTCAACAATTTCCGGCTGGTTTTCACGTTGACCGTTTGACATTGACATTTCGAGAGTCATATCGCTCTCTCTATCAGAAACCGTGGAACGCCATTAATTTGACTAGAGAACTTTTTTTTGGAATGACGGCATTTTTTTTGGAATTAAACTTGCTCTGGTTTCTGTGATAAAATATACATCAAGTTCTTTTTGCACGAACAACTATTTAGCGTTACTTATTATTATTTTTTACGTTTATCATTGATTTCTTAATTTTATTAATATTTAATACATTCTTTTCCAGACCGTGTCTTGGGTGACGACGACGCCGATCCAGTATCCAGAGAACCGTCGCCCTGCGATGAAACCTGCGACAATACATCTTCACTAGCCTGCGAATCCTCCACCAACCCCCTGGCGCTGCCCTCGTTGAACTCCCGCAGCGGCGTAGACGCGAAAGTAACGGTGGCGACACAGACGGGTCACGAGGCACCCGACTTTAGTTTTAATCCGGACAAAATGACAGTCGATAAACACTGTTACGAATGCAAGGTTCGTTACAGGGACCCCAAGCCACAAGATCTAGTTATGTACTTACATGCTTGGAAATACAGGGTAAGTCGTAGTATTCTTTAGTTTTCATGGTATTACCGTAGTATTAATAGCATTTTTTGCACAACTTTCGAATATATTCTGAAATATAGTCTCATCAATCATTAGTAATTCCACTGATCCACATTACAAAAAATGTTAAACTAAATACGTATTCGATTTTATTTAGATTAAGAAATTACGTGTACTTTTAATTTAAAAAAAATGTTTCAATAAAAAATCTCATAGGAACTAATCCATCAATGTTCTAAACAAATATAAGGGTTTATTAGTACATTTTAAGTTTAATTATATGCAGGGATATAGTTTAAAACAAACAGACGAACATTAAAAAATATATATAAAAGGTCAGGTATAGAAAATATTTACAAATATGAGGAGGAGATTCGAGGAGTAAATAATGCCGAGAAACATTTTTGTAACCACTGACTCCATTCATAGCCTATTTACAAATGTTTATATAAATTGCTGTACATAATAGGTGTGGAATGTATTCAGATTTATCAGAAATCTGTTAAATATCCATAAAAAACTTCTCTTAAACAATTGTTCAGTAATAGTTGTGCCTACAACTAAAAAAAATAAAAGACACTCATGATAACCTAAATTTGAACTAGCAATTTATCCATTTACTCAGAAAAAAAAGCGCACGGCGCGCTATCTACAGTGCCAGAGGTTCTCAAACAATTATTAATTTTACCCACCGTTTTGCAGTTTCAACAGCTGTGCTTATTATTAACACGTTCTACTTAACATTAGAACAATCCATTACAAGTTTGTACACCCAGCATAAATATAAAATATTTATTACAAAGTCATTAAATAGCATAATTTGATGAAAATGTATTGGAAAGTTGAATGGTGTTTAGATCATTCTAATGCACCAACTTCCAGAATGGATGTCATTCAAACGACAGATTTTGTAAGTTTTTGTACAAAATATCGAAATATCAAAATTCCAGTGGTAACAGTAAATGTATTCAATGTTTTTGACAATTTTTTTTTAATAATAGGAGCAACATCGAAAGAGACCTTATTGTAAATATTTTAACTATCCAATATGTATCTTGGATACTACTACTATTCCTACTACTCGTCCTACTATTCTTAGTCTCATGCAGACTTCTTGTTATAATATGATAATATCCTTTCCAGGATATACAAACTACACATAAGTACCTAATTGTTCTGTTAAACTGATGATGTGATATGTGATATGGAGGCAAACCAAAATTCAATTCTACAAAAAAATCTATTATATCTTTTCAAGGAGGATGTACGTACAAATGCAAAACGTGCTTAAAGGGAAACATAATTTACTGAAAGCTTTAGAAAATAAATAATAGATAAATAGATAATAGGTTGCATAGACAATCAGATAGTTTTAAATATTTCTTCTACGCATTAACTTAAGTTACGAGGCAATAAAACTACCTGTTCTATAAGAAGTCTAATGAAACTACTCTTTAAATGATTGGGTTTTATATAAACTTACTATTACTTAATGTTTTTAAAGATTGGAACTAGGTGCTTATATTTAAGTATACAAAAAGTTTATTCAATTTCAGAATGGATTTTCACAAGCGCTTTCATCATCCATCAAATTTCTGAAACAGTTTTAGTTCCTCCAAATATTTATCTATTCCTTTTTTGAGATAAAAGGCCGTTACGGGAATATTTTTAGAAGTCCAATTAATCATCAAGGGACAAAACGCAAGGAATTCATTAATCACAGTAGTTATTAAAGATGATATTTTAAATGAGAAATTTGTAATTCGATTAGCACGATGACACATCACACGAAGTTATATTATATAATAAACAAATCAGTAATCAGTAATCAAATATTATGATTCCTATAGTTTAAGTTAAATTTTTCAACGTCAACACTTAAACCAAAAACGACTATGGAAAAGTCTTAAGTCTGCTTAAATTTTCTAAAATGCTGGACAAATAATTGCGCATAAAACACCCTCCTATCCCTTAAGGTTAAAAAATTTCAACGCACGTTCCTCATAATTTACAATGCTACAATAATTATTTTGTGCAGCGATTTTGCATCAAATTCATGTAACAAAATTTGGTCATAGATTCTTAAGACAAATTTAGAGGACCCGTATTTTTTTTGCCAACTGGCCCCCTCTTTTGGAGTTACAGCCCCCTGAAATCTGCCCCTAAGAAGTCTTTTTTATATCTCAAAACTATGTTGTACAAGAATCATTAAATTTGGTACACAGGGGTTTTATGACATGTGGAAACTCACAGTGCTACGCTTTTTGGCGAGAAACTCCCTTGAGGCCCCCCCTTGTCTTTGGAACAAGAAAAATTTGGTCGCAAATTAGATTTTTTTTAAAATTATTAGTTAGCTAGAAAGCCATTGAATTTAGAAACTTTTTTGTCTCTTGAAATTTGTTTCGTAAAACGCAATGTTTTTGAGGAAAATGGCCAGTCACGATATGCATTCGATCACATTTTAACATTTTTCTCGAAAACATTGCGTTTTACGAAAAAAGTATAAAGAGACAAAAAGTTTCTAAATTTAATGGCTTTCTAGTGGACTGACAATTTTTAAGAAATTTAAATATGCGACCAAATTTTTTTGGCTCCAAAGACAAGGGGGCCCACGAAAAATTGTCTTAATGGGGTTCCCCGCCAAAAAACGTAGCACCATCAGATTCCACATGTCATAAAACCCATGTGTACCAAATTTAGTGATTCTCGTACAACAGGGTTCTGAGATATAAAAAAAACGATTATTCTTAGGGGCGGACTTCAAGGGGTTGTAACTCCGAAAGAGGGGGCTACTTGGCAAAAATAAAAAATACGGATCCCCTAAATTTGTCTTAAGAATCTGTGACCAAATTTTGTTGCATGAATTTCGGGATACCTGTATATACCATATTTTATTCATTTATGACGCAGATCATAATTTTAAGTATTCTAATCTAGAAGGCATTGGAAATGGCTAAAATTGAAAGATTCGCAAATTAGTGATATAATAACAATATAATCTTGCTTTAAAAGTTAATTTCAAAACTCTTTCTAAAACTTGTAATAAATATGTAAAAATTTGAAATATTTGGTTCATCGTTATAGAAAATACTTTTCAAAATAATATTACCATTTGGATGATCTTCAGACATTTTCAATGTTTTGCAGATTTTCAAACTAAAACACAAAAATACTTCAGGCCTGTATAAAAAAAATAATCTGTAAATATTACTCATTGATGAAAAAGGCTGCGTAGCCAGATTTAAAAAAGTATTTTTCTTAAAAATCCCTTGTAAAAAATTACAACTAGCTATTCTCAAAATTGCTTTAAAAAATCATAGCTGAACATTGACTGGTTCAATAAGTACAATTCTAATTATTAGAAGACCACCATAATAATAAGAGAATCCAAAAATTATGAAGGGATATCCTGGTTTTTCAGAGGCCACACTGTATTTAAGGGATACTTTTATTGTCCATAGCTGTGCAAAGAGTCTGGAAATGTGTTTAAATTTACTATGGTCTTAAAAGGTCAAATTTATAACACCTTTATAATATTACTTTGCGTTGTTTCACAATGTCATTAAATTTTCCTCTTTTTTTCGCTTCATTGAATATTTAAGGGCTGGTACTTTTTGTCGAATTCCACATCACCCCGCAGAAGAGGTGGGAATACATGGCATGACATGCCGATGTAATCTCATAGCTTTGTTTACAGCCGTTGTGTTCGAATTCCTTTGATAGAAACAAATTTTTATTACGCAGCTACACGGCTTACTTATGCGGACGTACAAAAGGGAATACTCCCGAGAATTTCAAAGCTGGCACGTGGAATACGTTTACCCTCGAATAAAAATGTATACCCCTCACGGGTTTCGTTTTTAGGGAATTTATCTATACATCAGCTTATACGCAATATGTACAACAAGGGTTTACAATATACTAAGTGCAAAAAATCCGAATTCAAATTATGCGTGACGAGAGTAATTAAAGAAACAACGACAATTAAATCTTGTAGACCAGTCGTGGATTATGATTGGTTGAATTATTCCTTCGCGTATAAAGGTGACCATGCATCTCCATACTTCTATCGGATTGAGTGACGGTTCTTCATTTTCTCCTGCAACTTCGATGCTGTTGCTCTTCCTCCATTGATGACAAGATTGCTTGTCTTTGGGATAATGATCCACGCTCTGTTTTTGTATATAAAGACGCACTTACACTGCAATATGCTGTAGTTTTTTTTTGTGCTTTATTGTTTATGGGAGGTTTTCGACTTCACCTTTTTTTTTCACTTGGGCACTTGTGTTGGGCACTCTTGAGTATGTAAGAGATAAAAAGACACAAGAGTATTGTTGCTTCATCACCGCCTTGCAATACTGAACTCGAGCAACAAGTTTACGTGGGTATGATCTCCTTAGAATTCATGTATGAAAGCTCTAGAATATCGATTTTATACGTGGACTACTTGGAGGGCTTGTGTAAGGAAGATTTAAGAGCTTGTATCCCTTAGGATCTTCATCGCATAGTGGACAAAATCTGGGTAGTATAAGCTACGTGAACTATGAGAGCTAGAGGACCTAGATCACCAAGAGCTACCACTGAGGGCTCAAGACTGTCCGTCTCTGACCGGTAGCTTGAGCAGACATATAACTAGACCTCAGAAATTGTGTGGACTGAGGGTGGCAGGCATAATTATTGTTCCAAGTAGTCCCTGTTTTGTGAAACTGACTTCCATAAAGAAAGGAGGAACCTCATAACCTTTCATAAATTAACACTCCTTTCCATACCATGTTTCATTTCCTTGTTCCACATTACCGTTACTCTATTTTATATTGCTTTCTTCTGTTGAAATTTTTTTACTTAATTACTTCACGAAACCGGTTATGGAGCAAGATAAAAAGTGAAGTAAGCAAGATATTTGAAGCTAACGAAGGACTAAGGCAATAAAACCCTTTATCTTTATTTAGCTGTGTGCTACAATATGTAGTTAGAAAGGTGAACTTAAATATAGCTTTATTGTATCGCAAGCGCGACCAATAGAACCACATGTGGCTGTACTTACAAGAAACATAATTGAGCTAAAAGAAACCATTTTAAAATTGGAAGAAGAGGTATTAGTAATGGGTTTACAAATAAATGAAGAGGAAAATATATGATGAACAGATAACGACTGAAATAAAACGAATAACGAACGAGGGAGGAAACACATATGCTTTTGAATATGTCATATTTGGTAGAAAACTACAAATATGAAGGAAATACAATGGAGAATCGGAAATCGTAGTCTGCATGTATTGAAGAAGTTTGTGAACCGTGAAATTGTATGTTAAGAAGGTTCAAATTAAAAAAAATGCAAAACCGTGTTTCGGCTAATAGCAGTATTTTGTCGTGAGATTTGGGTTCTTAGAACAGTAGAGCAGGTAATTAATATTGGTATGGGAAAGGAAAATACTTAGAAAAACATACGGCGGCAAGCAAGTCCAGGAAAATGCAATAACGAGCTGATGGAGTTACATAAAGGACCATTGTAGGAGTGATGGTCAGTTGATTAGGATGTGTTACTAGAAAGAAAACAACAGAATACCAAGGAAGACACTAGAATGTAACCTAGGAGGAAAGAAGAAACGAGAAAGACCTTAGGCAAGATGGAAGGATGGAGTTGAGGGTAATCGAGGAAGATAATATCACGAAATGGAATTGGATACATATTCTATTTACGTAGATACTCCCAAGTTCCTAGGAAACAGAATTACTGATAACTTCTGAATTTCGGCGCCATTGGATATTACACGAACGCATTTAATTTCTAAGTTTAAAATGGATCTTCTTACATCATATAGATTGTCTACAAATACGTCTGTTGTGGGAATTTTTAATTATATTACGAGTAAACAAGGCTTAATCTATCACCAAAATTGATCTTAAAGAGTTTTCCTTCTTGGTATGTCGCCTCAGAATCCAATTGCGCCTTAAACCCGTTGAATGTACTAACTGATTTTTATGCTCTAAATTCAAGATTTATCATGAGTGGTCTCCATAATGTTCTTTAAATTATAGATACCATTATTTCTGACTCATTCTAGAAACTCCCACAGGATGATACTGAACCCAATTAAAGATACATTTGGCGTATAAATGCGATGCCGTAGACGCATTTTGGCCACATTCCCCGTAAATTGCCGTGTCCACTAGTTCATACTATCATAAGCGTGAACCATGTAACAACAATTTCAGCACAACGGACAAAAATAACCACATAAACGCTTCTAATTCATAGCAAACTGATAATTTTCTCCATAATTTTTGTGTTTCAGGAAAAGAGTTACTTAGTTTTACGATTTAAATTGCTGATAGTTCACTCTATATTAATGACGTACAGAATAAACATGCCAATTGTTTAAATTAGTGACAGTTTGAGTGTTTGTAAACAAACATCCGCTGTACATATGTTTAAAGAGACTGTGGTAGGTAAAGATTTATTTAACTAGACAGGAATTAATTCCTGGAAAGTTTGATTTCCGTGCCTTTTCAGGACAGATAATAGTTTAGCTCTTGCCTGACCTGACAAAGTAACATAAAGTGGCAGTTAGGACACTCGTATTTATATTCCTTGAAGACGTAAATTGCCCTGTTTTATTATACTTTATATAAAATGGCGTGAATATTTGGAAACGCGATTTATCAAACGAAGATATTAGACAGTAAGGAGTTAAATTGTTTATACAGGGTGAGACAGATTTAACGTTGGTCTTCGGACCTAGTATGGTACTCTTGAAAATAAATACATTTTTAATACCAGCGTAATAATGAAAACCAGTGACAGAAATATATTATTAGGTGGTTACTTTAGTCAATTTAATAAAAAAATATTGGTATCTTTTTCGTATCCATATAATTTTTACGGGAATTTAATTATTTTGTTTCGTAAGGTACGTTTGATGCAACCTGTGAGATAATTTTCTGTTTGAAGCAATTTGTTGAAAATCGTGTTAGCTGTGGAAAAATAATACTAGGTTTATCTACAAATTTTAATGGGGAAAATAGTAGGTTTTAAAAACTTTATCATAATTTCATTAATTGTAAGGGAAGATAAGGAAAAACGTGTTTAAAATTAATGATCCTATATAGTACCGTACACTATTACCGACTGGCCACACATTGTATAATACAGGAATAAACACCCTTTTCAACACATTTTGAGGTATCGAAGTACCCTGATAAAAAATAAATGACTTTTTCAGCATTGAAAATTCAATATATCTACTATCAAAACATCGACGCACAAGCTTTGACGTATTTCTTTTCCAATTATGATTTAGCCGTTTATCCTTTTCCGTGTTTCCCTTCTAATCCACCTACCTGTTTTGGCAAATAGACATGTTAATTTAAAATAAATTCAGCTCACCTTTATTGTGCTCACAGATGGAAATAGCTACTACACATACCGTCAGCACTTCCGGAAAACATGCCCCAGTATATCCTTTATTATGCAGACGAGGGTTAAAGAGGTCATTGTCGGCATTACTGCGGATTTGTTAGGATGAGTTTTATTTACACTGCCTGATTCCACGAAACAGAAGTTCTGTTTTTGAGAGCAGACGTTAAATTCGTTTCCCTCATCAGTTGCATATGATTAATCGACCGTCATTGTGGAATCCGGTTATTCAGTTTTCTTCCCTTGAGGATCAACGGTGTATAAAGCAATCGGCGTGCAGCTTCATCTAAAGCAATTTGCGATCACTTTTACTCAGGGGAATTCACTGGAAAGACTACTCATTAATTTTACATTTCACGTTTAACTATAAAATGCCTTCTTTCAATTTTCTTAATGGTAAGCTGTTTAGTACTAGGTAGTCGAGAAAAATTTTTGCATTTCGCTTTATTTCCGATTCAAACGCGATGCGATTATTAATGATTTGATTTAACTAATCTAAATAATTTGAAATTTCACTTCTGATTTCTTATATTCAACGTTATCTGAATCAAAAATAATAATAAAGTAAGTTAAATGACTAGGAAAATAGGATCGTTTTCTATCCCTTTTCATAATTTTATTCAAAGGGTTTCAGTAAAATATTTTTTGCACTATCGATCTTTTGTATCAACTTACAATATCTTTTGTTAATGTGGCAGGCTGTTCGCTGGTTGCTAGGGTTAACACATCTGTAAGTAATGTTATTTCCTAAAAATATGTATAAAAATAAGAAAATTTCTATTTATTTATTTATTTTTATTATTATTATTATTATTATTATTATTATTATTATTACATAATAGCAAGGACAGAGGCAAAGCCTATTTAGTCCAATAAAATGTACAAAATGACAGTTAACAGCTTTTAAAGTAACAGTAAAATAAATAGGTAACATAAAAGAAAAAGAACAAATAAGTATTTCAACAGAATACAATGCAAATCACAACTAACTAGCGGAACGGGCCATAAACCGCACACGAAGATACACTAGGCGCGCTCTCACTATAAAAATTCTGATGACATCCATACATCCAACCTGTTCTTGAAAGAGTTGATCGATGGGGCAGTAACAACAGATGAAGGTAGGCTATTCCAATGGTAGAACACTCTATTTGGGAAGAAATTTTGACGCAAAGACGTTTTGAAGTTTTCTCTCGATAATTTAAACTGATGAATAAGTCTTCAAAAGTTAAACTGTAATGATTATTTAGAATCTTGTACATTTGGATAAGATCACCACGAAGACGTCTCACATTAGTACAAGTAATTTTCAAATTATCCAAACGGTGATGATATGGAAGAGATCTAAATTTGGGGATCCATTTTGTGAATCTTCTCTGCACGCTCTCTATCAGATTAATATCTTTTACCAGATAAGGGGACCATATTTTCACGCAGTATTCCAGATGCGGACGAATATATGATTTATATAATTTTAAGAAGACCTGATCGTTTGAGCTCTGGAAACATTTATTTAAAAGATAAGACACGGAATTGGCTTTTTTTCACGACGGTGGAAATATGTTCAGACCAAGTGAGACTGGAATTGATTACTACACCCAAATCATTCTGGCTTTCGACAGTTGTTATAAGTTGACCTTGACCGAAAGTATATGTTGACTTGGGATTATTTTTACCAATATATATAACAGTACACGTATTTAAATTCAGAGGGATGAGCCAATCATAGCACCAGTGCTCGATGGAATTAATATCATCTTGTAGAGTTTGATGATCTTGTAGTGCATTTCCAAATATCTTAGTATCATCGGCATACAGTGCATGCTGCGATATGTAGCTGTAGCTTTAAAGAACATTATTTAAACACATTAAAATCTAGTGTACAATTGGTGCAGTTATTAATTGTAAAGCAGTTCCTACCCGTTAGTATTCAGCGTATTCCGACTGTTCAGTAAAATTTGCAATACTAGAAGACAAGGAACCATTGTGCAGAAATTCGATTTTATTTTACAGATAACCTTCCTCATAGCTCTCTGCTACTATGCAAGAATTCAATCCCCTGTGTCNAGTTGGCTTTTTTCACGACGGTGGAAATATGTTCAGACCAAGTGAGACTGGAATTGATTACTACACCCAAATCATTCTGGCTTTCGACAGTTGTTATAAGTTGACCTTGACCGAAAGTATATGTTGACTTGGGATTATTTTTACCAATATATATAACAGTACACGTATTTAAATTCAGAGGGATGAGCCAGTCATAGCACCAGTGCTCGATGGAATTAATATCATCTTGTAGAGTTTGATGATCTTGTAGTGCATTTCCAAATATCTTAGTATCATCGGCATACAGTGCATGCTGCGATATGTAGCTGTAGCTTTAAAGAACATTATTTAAACACATTAAAATCTAGTGTACAATTGGTGCAGTTATTAATTGTAAAGCAGTTCCTACCCGTTAGTATTCAGCGTATTCCGACTGTTCAGTAAAATTTGCAATACTAGAAGACAAGGAACCATTGTGCAGAAATTCGATTTTATTTTACAGATAACCTTCCTCATAGCTCTCTGCTACTATGCAAGAATTCAATCCCCTGTGTCTTTTTTGAGCTATTCTATGTCGAACCTTTATTGGCCAACACTTTTGGACAGTATAACTTGAATATGCTTTGATTGTCGATAATTTAAAAATAATTGTTTGTTCCTTTTTTGAGTTAATCGGAGCTCAATGCATTTTCTAAAAAATTCTATATAGTGGATTTCTTCATCAACTTTATTGTATATTGGTTTTCTTATTTGGAATTTTAACTATGAGATACTCTTGATGATCTACGTCATCTATATACAATATACAACATAATTCGTCCCTTTTGCAGGACCCTGCTATTTCCTGGATCAGTTCTACCCAAGTATACAAATATATTTATCTTCTATGTCATATTGTACTAATCTAAACATAAAAACCGACAAACCGTAAATAAAATTGTTTTAATTTCACTAAATTTGGATAAAAAACGAAATTATAAAAGAAAAATTTAATGCTTTTGGCTTCGAAATACGCAAACAAAAGAAAACTACTTTTCCACGCCAGTGCGGAAAAGTACATATTTCTAAACTAAAATGCGTGCAAATATAGCATTTTCAGCATCGTTCGTAGAAAAACTGTGTTAAAAAGTTTAAAAATTCACTAATATTCAGCCTATAATACATTTAATAACGTAACATGTGTTTCGTTATTTTTTGATTTTCGTTTGTTTCGTGGAAAACAGAAGTACAAAATAGTTAATTTCGTAATAGTCCTTCGGATGTCGTAGCTTGTGGAAATCCTCGCATTAAAACTGTTTTTCTAGCAACTGTAAATGCACTATCGATTCTATGATTTCGATATATGTACTGGTGTATGTACTTCCAGCTGACCATTCGTCAATAAAATAAAATATTTACGTTGAGGTTTCGTTACGATTGCGGAGTAACTGTTACTATTGGCCTTTGTTGGCACTGCCAATGTAGCAACATAATGAGACATGGTAGAATTGCCAAAGTAAATACTATAATGAAAGTTTCTAAATATTATTTTGTGATATTCCAATAACACATGATAAACAAAAAGTAATTAACAATTAAATGCAAAAAAAAATTAATTCTACATATTACGTATGCGAAACTGTCGTAATGGGTTATAAATTTAAGTAATATTACAAATCACAGTATTAAGCAAATTACAACGATGCAGTTGATAACAAACCAACAAACACGAGTTTGTATCCGATTTATAACTAATTTAGTCATACTAACAGCTGGTTAGGAATTCGTATAATATCGTATGAACAGATAAATGGCCTTGAGCTGCTATTTTGAAACCAAATGACATTGTCTCGCTAAATAGAAAAAAATCATATTCAACTGTTTTTTTATGTGAAAATGTACAACTTACAAACTTAGGAAAAATGTATACTATCACTACAAAATTAGAAAATCCAAACTCTGTCACCTGTTCCACATGTCTATTTATGTTGGTTATAATCACAACTCTAGAAAAAATGTAGATCACGTCATGTGTAACCTACCAACCTACCTAAAATATTGACAAGCAAATTTATTTACTTGTTTTTTCTGGTTTTGAATTTAAACTTAGATTTTTTCTGCATTTGTGCTTGCTGTAACATTGTGATTTGGTTGGTCACCCCAAAATTAAAAAATTCTGTCCCAAACGATAACAAAATGGAGTAGTATATAATTGTATCCTGACCACCCCGTATAAATCTGTGTTATTTTGGTTACAGGGTCCAGGTTGGGAATTTGAAACTGAGCTTCCCGAATGGGCGAGAGTCGACTGGGTGGATCCTGACATATCTGAGTGATGACTGCAGAAGAATATTTACATTTTACCTTAATATTAAGGCATCTCTTATCCACTCTGTCTTTCCATGCTCTTAGAATTATTGACGTGGTAATTCCCACAAAAAGGCAGGGTCCAAAAACATGATTTCAATTCATATTATAATTTCGTGTACAAATTGATTGATGTTCGTATTTTACAGTTTCTTTGTAGGTATTTCAGTGCTATACATAATTTTAAGGTCAGCTTTTAGTATAAAGTGAAAAATTCAATCATGTATTTTTCTATGTAACTATAAAATCAAGTAAAATACCTTAACTGTAATTGGTGTATTACAGTAAGTGCCATTTTTCTGCTCATTTTCAGAGCAGACCTTCATTTTCCCATCAATAAAGTACTGGAATACATATTGTGCCTTGGATGTGTGTTGTGACATCATTTGCAGATTTAATCTTGAAATATATCTACTTTCATATCAGCTTCTCGGACCCTTGCTTCCATTGTTAGTTGTTATACGATGTTATGTATTATATTTAAGCACTGACACGGATTGTTGGAGAATTAGGAATGAAGTAGACTTGCACCTACTTATTTTGTCCCATGTCCCATGTTGCTTTCAGTATTTTATCTAATTATGCATTTAATATAATGCAGGTAGTTAATTTGAAACCATTAATTTTGCATACTCAGCTTCAGATACAGCTCCCGCATAATTTTCACGTGATTCAGAGTCCGCATAAGTTTCCTACTAATCTAGACGAATGTAATTTGTAATTCAAATATGCATTATAATTAAAAGCCAAGTTGAAATTAATTTAAAACATAAGATATTTTTTTTATATATTTTAAATTTCAAATTAGGCCCTGCATTATGTTAAAATAGAAGGAAAAGACATTTTGTGTTTTTGTGATATTTATCTGTTTTTATAATTTCCCTATTGTGTGATTTAAAAATTATTTTGGACTATTTTACTTTGATTTCATTCCTTTTAACCGTGGGATATTAGATTTAATTCCATGTAGTAATTAAGGTTAAATGATTATTTGTCGGTGCTTACATACAAACTTAGAATTATTTTACAAAAGACACTACCTAGTTAGAGTTATTTTAAGTTGTGTCTGTACTTATAAAGGTAAATGAAATTGTATATTTCTTTCTCCTACAGTAACTTATTGTAAAAATATATTAAGGGAAAATGGCATATTGTAACAAGTATTAGTAAATATATTGACCTAAATTTATACAGACATATTTTTGTACAAAAAATATTAGTCTTATTAACTTAATAAAAATTTAATGTATTCTTATAATAAATTACTGTTTTATAATTGATATTTGTGATGTAAAGACAATTATAGGGACCTAAGTACTCTACATTAGTGTATAAGTTTTTATTATCATCACTAGAAGTATCAACTTATGATAATTATTGCATAAATTTTGCGCTTCTGACAAAATTTTGTTAGGCTTTTGAAATTTTAAAAATGTGTGTCGAATTGAGTGTACATTTGTTAAACGATTGGTTGCCAATGATATTATGAAAGAATATAGGTGTTTTCAGAAAAATTGACTCGTATTAACTTCATTTACTGACTACTAACACTGAAATGCTCTCACATATTTTTTATTTTCAGTCTAAAATTGAGCCATATATTACAAGGTACTTTATCACTCAAATATTTCGGCAGTGAAATATAAATATATGTATAATTTCCTTAATAAAAATATTAAAAACAATTATAGCATTAGTTTATGAATAATATACAGTGTGTCCACAAATGGAGTTGTAAAGAAGGAAAGCTTAATATTTCATTTTGTGTAAAAAAGTAGTTCTTGCAAAAAAATTCTAAGCAGAATTTTTAACAAGAATTACGTTTTTTCATAACATGAAAATAATATCTTCAACTCCATTTGTGGTCACACTGTATATTAGCCATATACAGTGTGACCTTTAATGGTTTTTATATATATTGGCCTTCTAGATGTACTTGCTGGACCTATTATGCTGATCCAACTGCTAATCCACATACTACTATGATATTTTTTTTGCAGTCAATTTTTTCGGAAATTACTCAAGGGATTTTTTTTATTAAACATATGGCAATGTGGTGTTCTTTAGCATTATTTAAAACACGTGTTGCCATCAATTTTTGCAGAAGAATAATTTTTTTATAGAACCTCAAAAGTTATGTTTATTGAATTCGTGTTTTCGTTAAAATATGTAGAAGGCATATAATTATTAGTCTAAAATATTATTCATTTACTTATTTGATAAATTAAGGTATTAATGTAAAAACAATAGCTATAATAACATTTATTTCAACAAATTACATAAAAAAAATTGAAAGTTTGAAACATTCGAAAATAAACCGACCAAAAACAACTGAAATATTAGATATGTCCACAAGTCTTAATTCGATACATTTTTCATACCGTCTCAAAATATTTACCTGCACTTTTTTAAATTGACTCCGTTGATTTCAGCACATGCTTGCTCTATACCAAATTTTTAACCGTACCCCTCAAGAATGTCCAGTGGATTCATGTCTGTGACCCTAGGTAGTCATTCTATTAGTGGATTGTTATGTCCCAGCCACAGATTTCGAAAATGGGTATTTAAGCATTCCCTTACCAGTGCAGAATTATGCTCAGAACTACCCAACTGAAAATGAAGATTCAAGCTGTTCTCAAGGGGAATATTACTTAGAATTTCTAAAAATTCATATCGAAAAAAATTCTAAAAACCTGCATGTATTTAAATTTCCATTGAAAAGGAAAGGTCCAATAATTTTTTAATTTAAAATTCTGCATCAATCATCCACTTTTTGAGAATACTTATTGGTTTTTGTTGACAATCCATTTCGGATTTTCTTCCGACCAGTGACATAAATTTTGAAACGATACTACTCCGTTACTTGTAAAAGTTGCTATTTCATCATAATTCTCAAAGAAATTGAAGAATAGCCAGTTTAGAACTAAATATACCTAAAGAAACCATAACAAAATGTTTAAAAATAAACAAATGAAAGCCATATAAGAGAAAGTTTCTGTTGGAGTTCTGTATGTGAGCACGGGGGGAGTATCACAATGGTATATTTTTAAAATACATACCGTCTATAACAGTCTATAACAATGAAACAACTTCTATGACTAAAATTTTACGATACTGGTCAGAAGAAAATCTGGAATGGATTATCAGTTGCAAACTGTAAAATAAAATAAAATAAAATAAATAAAAAGTCAGTACACAGACTTAGAATTTCTGGACCATAATTTTTTAGAAGTTCTAGATAATTTTAATCTTGTAGAGAACAGTATGAATTTTCATTTCCAGTTAAATGATAATTATGTAATAAGGGAATGGTTAAACAAATACCCATTTTCGAAATCTGTGGATATAGGATAGTTCTCAGATATTTCCAGTGCCTTCTACATTTTTTAGTGGAAATTCAATAAAACTTAAGACTATAACAAAATTATTATTTGGTAAAAATTGATGTAATTTGGGCAGCAGTTAGAGGTTTTAACTGATGCTGAAGAATACCACTTTGCCACATTTTTAATAAAAAAATCCCCAAAGTAATTTTTTAAAAAAATTATTGCGTTAGCTGCTGGATCATCGTAATAGCACATTTAAGGAGAAAACGCATTAGGCAGTCGCGTTCCCGTCGCATCGCGGACCGTACTAGTCTCGATCGCGCACAGTGGAGTTCCTTCCCATGTTTTATAATGTATGCATTCGCACTAGACATCCGCGAGCTCGTCTCGCTCGCATCGCGTTCTCCTCCGATCTTTTTCAAAGAATCTCGGGAGACCGAGATGCGATCGAGACGAGCTTCCTCTTCCATGGAACTAATTTCCTTAACTTCTAAAACCAGGATTGCAGGATTGTATGCAATTGCCAAATGCGACTGATTTTGTAAAAGACCGCGATCAGCTCAGCCCAGAACGGACCGCGATGCGACGGGACTGCGACCACCTAATGTGTTTTCTCCTTTAGAAGGCCAAGATTCTCTTGATAATCCATGGTCTGGTTCAATTTTTTTTGGAAGTTATTTTCTAAAAAGAAATAAAATGTTTTAAGATTGAAGTAAATGAACCACGATATATTAAAAATTATAAATTATTAAAATATGAAAGATAAATATATTTAACTGTTTATAGCTAATTTTAAAGCATATTTTAAATATCTCCTTTGTGTCAGCAAATCATAATTTCTTAAGTCAATTTATATTTTCATTGATAAGAATTTAATAGTGAAGTTTTGTAATTATTGTGTAATTTTGCAAATAATAACTGCATAAACTCGATCTAAGGACAGACAATAACCAAAATCCTAATCCACCATTCATTAAAATGATTGAATACGTATTGAACTTTTACATATTCTTGGTAACCAAAAATAATTTTCTGCTTGTAAACAAGGAGGAAAGGCCTTTTACTGCATGAATTTAAAATTTGTAAAGCAGTCTACATGCATATCTCGCAGCCAAAAAGTAAAAAAAAACAAGATTTGTACAATCCTAATGAGCTTAAGAATAATCATAACCTAGCTTTTATAATTTTCTAATGTTACCTACAATAAAGACCCAAATTATTTTATGTAAGCTTTGCGCTTCCATTTATATCATAGAGAGTAGTCAAGGAAAGAATATAAAATTTAACAATATTAAAAAGATAATATTTTCATAACCGAAATAAACAACGCATAAATGTAGGGTAATCTTTATTGTTTATCTGGTGTGTTATCTACTAACTTCTTTTGTTATAGAGTTTAAGTAATTTATAAAAGACAGTATTGTATTACTCGTTATGATTTTTAAAAGGAAGCAAATTTTGAAAATGTAAAATGTTTCATAGTGAATGGATATATTAAATTTTATTGGTATACGTATGACCTGTATGTAGCAAGTTTTGCTGCTACCTGTATTGTTAAATTATGTTCATAGCTTGTTATAATCTGTGATGGTTATTATTTATACAGCTATAACAAGGTATTTTAAGAGTAAATATAGAGATTCTGTAATTATATTGTAGTTTACAGTGTGTAATAAAAGTGATTAAAGTAAAATGTGTTGTTCAGTGACACGACCTAGAGCAGTCTAATACGGAGTTACAACCAACTGATGAAATAACAGATAATTATATACAATAAAAAAAAATAAGAGAAATGAAATTTTTAATATTTTATAAAAATTTAAAAGGCGCAATAAGATTTAAAATTTAATTTTGTTTTATTTAAATTAGGTATACATGCAGTTCAGTAACAGTTAACGAAATATACATTTAAATTTCAACATTGTATTTATTTTAATTTATTATGCCTGAGGGCTTACAAGAATTCGCACAAAGCTGAAAATTGGTAGTAATGTTGGGAACACCATTATAAATGAAATATGAAAAGTCCCTATCGATCCCACATCTGCAAAAAAATTTATTTAAGGTAAAGTTCGCAAATATTGGTTTCTTGCATTTTTCAGCCAAACGGTAAGTTTTATCATTTAAATAGGTCCGACAAAACTTTAAATCATGCAATTATCTATAAAAATTGTTCTTGTATATATTTTTTATGAATCACCATTTCCGAGACATACCTAGCGATTTAAAAATTTAAAAAAGTTGTGTTCTCCATAATATGCACAAATTTCCACGCCACCTGTGAGGTAGTGTACTTGGCGCGTTTTTCTTAACATGGTTTCCCCAATAGGCCTATTCCACGATCTATTGTTATCCTGTTTAATTAAATAATATTGTCTTAAATAAAAAATGGTACTATTGGAAATGATGAAAGCGGTGTGAATTATGAATAATTGCTGAAAACTATTCATCTGATTGATAATTATCTAATGGAATTTCAAGTGTAATATCTTCTTTTTCTTCATCTTCCTCTTCTCTTCCTTCTTCTTCCTCTTCTCTTCCTCCTCCTTCTTCTTCTTCCTGCTGGATACTAGTAAATTGTTCTAACAGCGATGTATCAGATGTCTCCTCGCTGATATCGCAAGAATCCTTTTCTGATGGCAATTCAACATTGGAGCAGGACTGGCCTTGACAACTGGTACATGCTAATGAACAAAACAATTCAACTTTNATCCTATTGAGAATGTATTAGGAATATTAGTTGAAGAATATTCCTGAGATATTATTATTAGCATATCTATGGAGAATATCATATGTATATTTAAAAAGGGATCTTCTACGAATATTTTATAAGCATATTAACATTCTATGAATATTCTAGGTTTATTCAGAATATATATAATCTTTTTAGAAGGTTTAGAGAATATTCTCAGAATATATGGTGCTGTCTGGGTCTGGGTCCAGTTGATTACCAAGCCACACTTGAACTTGATAATATACCCGAAATAGATGTTGATGAGCAGAAGCACAGGTTGAGGAAGACAAAAGATAAGTGTCGAAATTTATCTAAAGAGGTAATTTTTTTTGGAGCTCCATATACAGAAAGAAGAAAGCAAAGTCCGTTGGTGATTGCAGTTTGTGGAGTACAGTTACTCTCTTTAAAAACTTTAGCACAATTAACTAAATCTTGTTTTTCAAACAATTTAAAAACTGTTGTTTTACCCCTCCTGAAAATTATCTATATCTCAGAAATGGTGGTTCTTAGGAAAAAAGTGTAAGAATAATTTTTATAGATGAGACGATGAGATGATCTACAATTTCTGTATGACCTATTTTTATGATAAAACTTACCGTTTGGTTGAAAAATGCAAAAAAAAAACATGTTAGCAAACTTTGACCTTGAATACATTTTTTTGCAAATGTGGGATCGATGGGGACTTTTCACAATTCATTTACCAATTTTCAGCTTTATACGAATTATTGTAACCTTGAATGTCTATTTTCACCAGGCTACTGAGGGATTTATGGTTGTCAATTATTCACTTGGAAATACAAAAATTTATGTCAGATATTTTTGATAATACAGCCACACAAAAAAAGTGGTCTGTTTCAAAGATGAAACCCATGCCATGCTGTTAGTTGGTCACCCAGAAAGTAAATCTGCTATGAGAAACTCTGTGACTCAGTTTTTGACAAATTGCCAAAAATGACCCCTAAAATGTAAACAGCGATCTGGAGTTGGGGAGGGTAACCCTAATCAGTTGTTATTATTTTCCAGTAATGTTGTATTATGTTGTATTTTGTTAAAAAGTGACCCGCATATGAAAGGAAATAAAAAAAATTATTTACGTACCTCTACAAGGATCATTCAAGGATAAAAAAGAAACAACAAAAAGGAAGACTAAAATCGACTATGGGTTTATTTTTTCAATTCCCTTCAGAGATTTCAAGTATATATGGTTGCAGATAAAATATTGAATAGTTGAAGCGATTTTTAAGCTTTGTGAAGTAGAGAGTTTCTGTTATCCATCAAAAGCTACAGGGTTATAGAATTGATTTTTCTATGTCCAAGAGATAGATTAGTAGAGTGGACCTTACTGTCTGTAGTGTCTTAGAAATTTAAGTTCAGGATATATTGAATAACTTTTGCTTCTTTGCATCAATTACTTGTCTGCTATGTAGGTATATGGAGCTTGCAATCTCTAAATTTGTGGTTACTTAAATTGAGTAAAACATATGTTTTGGCCGATAATATTTTAACAAAGTAAAATTTTAATGGTAATTCAAAATCAAAATCGATTTATTTCCATCGCAGGAATTTACACTTGAATTATTCCCATTCATTTCCATATATGCTGTTTATTAAGGAATAGAAGCTGATATGTTTCATACTCTGTAAAGAAAACTAACCTCTAAAAAGTTATAAAATGTCAATGGGAAAAGTCAGGTAGGTAAGGCCCTTCAATAGATGGTCAAAATTTGACACTGACGCATGCAGCCCCTTCAAGAACTTAGCTGTAGCAAATTTCAGTACATTGCATTATTTTCTGGAATAGAAGTGGCTAAAATTTGATTTAAAAAAATCGTCTTTGACTCTTTATATCTCAAAAGTAAAAAACAATAGGACGTAGGAAAAAATATCTTATTTTTTGATATTCTATCAACTCCTAAATTTATAGTACTATATCCAGAACACCCAGTATCTCGCTTTTAATTATCACGATTTTGGTATCCTATAGATTACTAAGGGGAATATTATTTTAATGTAAAAAGTTCATATAAACGTAGGTGCTGATGTTCTTCGATCTTGAGATAGAGGACGTTAAAGTTCTCTAAAAAAAGCGTCTTTATTTTTTATATTCCGAATTTTTAATATCCAAATTAAATTTAGTACAGAAGATACATGAACAAAGGGTTATATGAGAGAATAATATTAAGTTTATAAATTAAGCACAGTTGAAGAATAAAGGTAATAAGTGCCTACCTACCTACAGCTAATTAGATAAAAAATAAAGTAGTAAGGCCATGAATATAATAAAAAGGGAATCATTTTTGGGTAAAGCATTCAATTAGAAATTGACAATGTTTCTTAAAATTTGTTGCCGTTTCGCAGCGAACTTGATTCTTTCAATTTGATTATTTTTGCAAATAAGTGGTTGTGAGAAATAATCACAGTTGCTGTGGACGGTTTATTTAAGCTATCTTAAGTGTTGCCAAAAGAAGACAGCTGACATTCAGGGTTATTAAAAATGGAGCGATACACGAAAAAACAACAAAGTTTCATTGTTTTAAAAATTGTGAAGGTTTGGCAACTTCAATTCACAATTTTTGTACAAAATATAGTCGGAATAGTAATTTAACTTCATCAATAATTATGAAGAGATTAATTGAAAAATTCAGGAAAACTGGATCAATTTGTGATCTTAAACGCTTTGGCCGTCTTTCGACATGTGGTTTCAACAAGACAGTGCCACATGCTATACAGCCCGAAAAACAATTTAATTACCGCATGAGTAATTTCCTGGTCGTGTAATTTCTCGTTTTGGTAATCAGAATTGGCCGCCCGAATCATGCGATTTAATGCGGATAGGCTTCTTTCTTTGGCTTTTTTTTTTGAAGTCAAAGTTTTATGCCACAAACACACGACCACTCATACACTGAGCGCTGTATCAACGAAAGTTACTTCTTGCTTAGAGATACAGACAACTATTACCCGCAAAAAAAAGATGTATACATACAGTACCTACTCAATCCATTCAAAGATATGAGAATCAGAACTGTAGATAGATTTTGGATCAAACGTGATTCCAAATAGACATCAGATACTTATTTGCTTTTCTGTTCTTATAAGCCCGTAAATTTTTCACTAAAAATAGTTATTTGAATCGCAATCCGACGTTAAATTTTGAAGCATTGCGTAGGGAGATATTTATGAGATTATTCATTTAGAAAGAATGCGCTTAATGATTTAACATTTTCACTGCCGAAACGTGTGTATGTTCTGGAAATACCATATTTTTCCATAGTAGATTTTAGATATAGTAGTAATAAAATATATTAAATACAAACGTTTTATGAGTAAAGTTCTGTTTAGGAATACTAAAAATACAAATAAACTCATACGTTATTTGTTATTAGTTATACACGCTTTGCAGTTATAAATACTACTGTTTGACGACACCATATTAGATTAACCTTCATTTAATTTTCTATATACATATACAGGGTTCTTCACGATAAGTGTCCTATTAGACGTTTCAGAGGAACCAAAGACAATATGACTGAAGTTTTGTTTACGGGGATTGTCAGATATGTTCTCTTCAATGAAAATAATACCATCAACGTAGCACTTCCCGTTATACCGGAAGTAGCTCTCAACATTGTTATTTTAAATGGAACACCCTATATATTATTGCATTATCGACAAGATAAATAAAAAATATGTCGAAAATGTTAAAGCTTCCCTGTACCTAAACCTAACCGTTTTCGAGATAATCGTCATTTTACAAAAAATTTGACAGATGCAAGTGTTTGGAAAATTCCTTATACCTTTCTTTATTCTGGGAGCTTTCACTTGCTTTTCGGAATACACAAAGAACATAAGTTGCACTATCTTCCGCTATCAAAATTATATGCAGAAGATTATACTAAGTGTCTCATTTTTCAAGTTATATTTTGAAAATTTAAAACCGACAAAACTTTTTAAATTCAAATGGAACACCCTCTATTTTTCGGCATCATATTATAGAAAATCAAATTATCTTTTCACCGATATAGGCACTGTAGGGGTTACAGTTTCAATTTTCTCAGATATTTGCAGTTTACTTACATTTTCAAGAATATTACGTTAAAATATCATCAAGTGTGCCTTGAAAAGCAAATATTGGTACTGTCATTCAGTATTGTACAAGTATCAAGTATTTTATCAACAAGAAAAATGCAAAATAATTATTCTAATGAAGATATTTTGAATTTATTTTATATCCGTGGAACATTCATCGAAAATCATAATTATTAGCTGTATTTATATGATTTGATATTTTGCAACTGATACAGAGCAATTAATGAAATGATTTCGGTTGGTTTTCTTAGAATTTTTCTCTAATTTTTAATGTTGTAAACGTGTTTAAAGAATAGCAAAGACAATAAATAAGATCAGTGGTTGCTCGTGAAGGAGGACTCTGGGACTCCGCCCCCCCCCAGATATTTTCAAACTATAAACTTAAAATAATGTATTTATTTAAATCAATAAGAAATCTAAATAGCATGCATTCAATATCTCTTGGATGTTAGGTTGGTTGCATAAAGTGCATGTACTCCATGAACGTAGCTCAGATTAATGCCATCTGCCATCTATGATCGTACCAAGGAGTTATGTTTGACTGCGCGCGCAATCCCCACTCCATTGCGGACTGTGAAATCTTGAGTCCATCGTGCAAGCATATTTTTATATATGATTGGATAAATTGGTACGTGGAGGGGATAGGCGACGATAGTTTCGCGCACTTTGTTTTGGACTCCATGAGGCAGTAACCCGTATCACTGAAGTGTGGTTATACGTGTTTTGTTTTTGCTTTGGCGCTTTTTAAGACATTATATTTTATAAGTTTAAGTTTAAAATGAAGGTTTGTGAAATAAAAAAATTGTTATTAGTAATTTAAGTTTAGAGGAAAAAGTCGAATTGAAAAATAACCGACGTCCAACGCCAGTGTTGAATTTAGTTCAGGTGCAGAAAGAGTGCAAAAGTAGACCGGCTTTTATTCGCAAATTTGATAAAAACATTTATTAAGTTGTGTGGTTATGACGAAACAAATAGATTTTTTTGTTTTGTATGTTTATTGTTTGGAAGAGGCGAAGAAAACTGGACGAAATCTGCAGTTTCTAACTTGAAACATTTACCAGACAAGATTAAGATGGAAATTCTCCAAAACACAAAAATAAGTTGGTGAGTTTTTTACTTTTAGGAAGAGTAAATCTTGCTTCTTGTTTAAGTAGTGCTTATGCGGAACAAATAAATAGTCATAACGAAAGAGTTAAGAAACATCGATTGCTTCTTTAAAAAATTATAGATATCTTAAAGTTATGTGGTACATGTAACCTTCCTCTTCGTGGACATAATGAAGAAAGTGACTCGGTAAACAAAGGGGTATTTTTAGAACTGATGGACTATAGTGCAAAAATTGATCCCGTTTTAGATAAACATCTTAGTAATGCCCATGTTTTTAACGGAACTTCAAAAACTATACAGAATGAACTATTACAGTAATCTACATATCTGTATATCCTAACTGGGTTGGTTGATCGATTATCCACTTCAGCCCCCACACGTTGGAATTTTACTTCTCCCATTGTATCTAAGTACCTACTGTACACACTGACAGTATTCATTTTTGGGTACTTGCAAAACACAATGACCTTCAAATTCCTTAAATATTTTTCCCCGCACCCCCTGCACCTCTTATCATGTACGTCCTCTTTTCAAAATACGCCCTCCCTGTATTCAAACCCACGAGCCGCCACTGAATAAGATAATTTCAAATAACTGTAATAAATGCATTACTATAATTTCATGATATTTGGAATGAAGTCGAGTTGATACTATAATTTAAAATTTTGGTTACTTACATTTCATTGTTTTCTTAATGAAAGGATGCTTATTTGCTCTTTATTGTATTTGTTGTTGCAATAGTATCCCAATGAAAGGAAATCTTACTAGGTATTATTTTTGTGTATACCCCTCATTATTTAAAAGATGCAACAAACGTGATACAACGTACTTTATTAATGTAATTATGAAAAAAAAATCTAAAAAATTTCTAAAAAATGTTCTACAAAGAACGCTATTGTATGTAGATGGCCGACTTTCATTCGCGTCCAATTCTTCAAATTTTGCAAAATACCAAATCATAGAAATGCAGCTAATAATGATTCATGGTGAATGTCCCATGGATATAAAATAATTTCAAAATATCTTCATTAGAATAATTATTTCGCATTTTTCTTGTCGAGAAAGTACTTGATACTCGTAGAATACTGAGTGACAATACTACTAATATTTGCCTTTCAATGCACATTTGATGATATTTTAATGTAATATTCTTGAAAATATAAGTAAACCGAAAATATCTGAAAAAAATTGAAACTGTAACCTCTACAATGCCTGTATCGGTGAAAAGAGAATTTGATTGTCTATAATATGGGGACAGTAGCGTTATTTTTATAAATGTAAAACCATATATAGGATTCTTTTTTATAGAATCTTGTACAATTTTTCGAAACAACTTCATTTATCTACAAATTAAATCTCTTAAATTTTTATTGAATAAATATATTGATAAAATATATATTAATACATAGATAGGGAAAGATGTTAAAAGATGAAAATATGAATATATTCTTGATAATAATCTGATAACATATATTTATAAAAAATTTTTAAACCTGTAAAATTTTACTACCAAACATGGTACATGTTTTTGCCTATTAATAACTGAACAGTCACAAAAAAATGGTTGAAATACAACCCACTTTTTTATAATTATGTTGATAAAAAATGTCGAACCTTATTATCGCTTGGAGAGTAAAACTTTTTGAACCTGTGACATAAAAGAGTGATGGTAAATGAAATAATAATTATGCTCTGGAAAAGTTTTACATCACAACGTAACAATACAAATTCGGAACCGGTATACGTCTGATGGGTTCGGCCGATGAATGATTCTATTTTTTTTCCGAGATATCGCTGATAAAATTCAGCGCTAGTTGGAATTAGTTAGTTTTTATAAGCAGTTACGAAAAAATTGTACACAAATAATAGTAACACTAACATCATCATATCACTGTATCGCCCTCTGCTGACACCCCACCCAAACCAACTCTACACCACAGTGACATGAGATATGTCAAAGACAGTAAACAAAAGCCTGGGATGTCCCAACCAATAATTGGCACTCATTTTAATAACAATCACTTTAAAGCGTAGCTATGTCAGAAAATTAGTTTCAAAAGTATTACAAACAAGATTCAAATAACAATTTACTTTAAGGCCGGACCTGTCCCCTTAAAATCACAAATGATAGATAAGAATATACACGCATAACAGTAATTTAACAATCAAATCTATAACGTCAGAGATATCAATAAACGATGAAAAATTTGAGTCGGTTATCAATTTCTCTGCAGTTGGTCCGACTAAAAAAAATTGTCAAAGGTCATTTTGAAGTTACTATAATCTCGTAAGAAGTCAGATAAGTTTAGCAGTTGAATTAAGGAATACTCTGTGTAATTAGTTAATATAAGGTGGCCTAATTCAAACAATCCATCTGAAATATTTTCAATGCAACAGGTTTTTCCGGAAAACCCCGAAACAGGTCGATTTTTTGACATTTTTTTGTTCTGCCTTAAAATTAATGTAAAAAACCTGTTAAAAGTGTTGGTGAAATAAATCGAAAAAAAAAGATTTCAACCATGTTTTAATTAATTAAGTGTTCAAATTGCGACCCATTCACTTCCATATAGTAATAAAACCTTTATTCAACATTTACCCGAACATTTTGTAGCATTTCAGTGGTTATTTCATCACATGCTACCACTATATTCGGTGGGGAAGATCTTCTAAAAAGGTAGATTTCGTTTTATAAATAACACTTTTTAAATGACCCCATAATGGTCCAATGGTTTAAATCAGGCGAACTTGGGTGCCATTCAATGAAACCCCTTCTACCAATCCAGTGTTCGGGAAAATGTTGATTCAAAAAGTCACGTACAGCTGCTGCATAGCGTGGCGGAGCACCATCTTGTAGAAAAAATACATCATTATCTGAGATCTGATAGTCGTTTTCAAGAATCTCCTCAGTGCAAAAGTAGAAGAAGTCTTGATGCAAATTGAGGTAAGATTCACCCGTAAAGTTCTCAAGTAGAAAAATGTGGACCAACAATATTATTTACCAAAATCCCAACCCATACATTCAACTTTTCTGAATACTGTGAATGCTATTCTCTCATAATTTCAGGATTTGAATCACTCCAGTATCTGCAATTATATCTTTTGACGTAACCTTTAAGAAAAAATGTGAATTCGCCAGAAAAGCATGTACAATATAAATAATTAGGGTTGTTCATAATTTTTTCACTCATCTGTTCACAAAATTGTACCTATACGGCGATCTGGATCATCTTCATTGAACGCTTGCACGAGATGAATTTTATATTTTTCAAGATCCTCTGAAGACTACTACGTGGAATTCTTGAAAGTGCCTCTAATTTTCTGGTGCTTGAAGTGGGATCCAGTTCAACATGTCCCAAACAGTGTGTTGCCTCTCATGTTTTTTGTTAGCAATGGATCCATGAATTTACATTTTAAATTTATTATGCAAGGATGGCTGAGATTCTTACTGGGATGCTTTCCATTAAAAATTCTTGCAGTTCAGGCCATTTCATTATTTCGAAAACAGAGAGTGACAAGTGTAAACTATGATAATTTGAATTGCTTGTTTCCAAATAGCGAAAAATAATAAATGAATGGATTTCACTACCTAGACAATTCTGCTTGATGTAAAGATTCGATGAGAAACCTCATTTTTTACAGTTTGATTATCCACTGTGTTTTTTTGTTACTATTTTAAGTCATTTTTTCAACTTATTTCACCGACAATTTCAACAGATTTTTTACATTAATTTTAAGGCAGAACAAAAAATTTCAGCATATTTGTAAAGAGAACTGAAATACCTTTAAATGATGTGCCACTTAACCCCCCGTGATATTTAAGATTCTTGAAGGGGTTACCTCTTTGTTTATGGGAATGATCTTACATCCATGAATTTATCATCAAAATATGTCCCCCTTGAAAGTAAAATCGACCTATTTCGGGGATTTCCGGAAAAACCTGTTGCATTGAAAATATTTCAGGCGGACTGTCTTAATTGGACCACCCTGTATATTGATAAATTTAATTTATCGTTATAATTTTCAGAAGATTGTCAACAATTTTTTTAAAAAATTTGTTTCTGTGAGATCTAAATCTTAATTTTAGTTATTTTGTTTATTTTTTTGTAAAAATTGTGTCACATAAGCTCTACGTAATTGTTAATATATTTTAATTTTCTATTCAGATATTTATAATAGTTTGAATTATCAATATTTTTTTTTATATGCGAGTTCAATAATCGGTACATCGGCAATTAATAATGTTATTTTTATAAAAACATCATTTAGACATGGAACGCAATTAATTTAACTTCGTTCTGAAAAGTAATGTCTTAACAGAAAGTATTTTTAATTTATCAAATAGGTGCCATACGGTTGTCTATTTTGAATGAACTCGTGCGTAAGAAGGTACATGTTTTTATACTTTTATCGAAATAACTTTTGGAAAACACATTTGCCAGACACAATTTAATTATCGAAATGCTGTCACTTGTTTGTGGAAAGGATAGAAGTTGAAAATTCGTTACTGAAAAATAAACTTCAAGACGTCATTTTTATTAAACACGTTCATTAAAAGCCCATATGTGAGCTGTTAATTGTCAGAAAATTTTTCAAAAGTTTTTAATTATTAAACAGTTAGGTTGGAAATACTTTACCTATTTTTAAACAATTTCAAATATTTTGAACATATAAGAAAATAGGTAGGTGAAAATGCTTCTTGAAATTCTGAATGTAGGAATGATATATTTTGTAATACCTAGCTGTTTTACATTGACAATTTATTAATCAATTAATTCATGAAGTCGCTTCATCAAGAAATTGGACCAGTGTAATGAACCAAATTTGCTGTCAAATAACTTAATGAATTTATTCATCAAGTTCTTGACGAATTAGAGTATGTTCTAATTTTCGTCAATTTCTTCCTGAAGTTCAGAAGTACCAACCCAACAGATTTCCAGCCTCACATCAGTAATTATGTTATGTTATTAGAATATGTAAATAATTGTGTGGCGTCGTACTAGTTTTGCAATGTTTTTACTGATTTGTTACTTACAAAAACTAATATTTATATAATATGTGTCAGAACGATACCGCTGTTGTATCACTACAATTATGAGTGGATAGGTGACATTTTTTAAATTTATTTGCTTCTTTGATTTATTGGTAGAACTGATTCATACGTCAAAAAACTTGACAAAATCTGTAGCAGTGTAAAACCACACTGTTTACCAATAAATTCGTGAATTAATTCATGAACAACTTCATCAATTTATTCATGAATAAATTGTCAATGTAAAACAGCTATAACAAAAGTTAGGAATATGAATATGAAACAAAGAAAAAAGTGTAACCTGAGGGGTTATTTCTTTATCTATCTATCTTTCGTTATGACCAGTATCATAACGAGCTTGGATTTCGCAAGAGTGTACTATTTAATTCTCGAAAGGGAGTTTATAAATATCATTACGCTTTAATTTAATACGTGGAAACTTAGAAATGTTGTATGTTCAGAGAATGAATTTCAGGCACTTACCCTTTATTGCTTACGTAGACTTTAATCCAGTGGCTGGCTATACAGGGTGACACTGAAGTTGGAAGAAACAAAAAGAAACACCAAAACTTCCAGGAAGGGTTTTAATAACAATGAATAAAGCAAACTAACAAAATGACAACACAACCGCTCGAACAACATTATTAATTATTTGATTTCCACGTGACAGCGTACCGAGATTCAGGGAATGCGCGCTTAGCAGAATTTGGAAAAACTTTATCTATTATTAAATTTAATTAACTAGCCCGAGACTCTAATCTAAAACTAGATCGACTGCTCAATGTGAAATCTAAGGAAGAACTGCCTTTTCTTGCAGATCTTTCTCGAATTCCGCACTTCGCTTTGACACGCCCATTTCTTGGGTCCAGAAGTTTCTGTTTTTGTCTTATTGGCGGGAACCCTGAATGTCGGGATGCTTTAATAATTAGGTTAATAATTATCTAATTGACTTGACTTACATTTGTATAAGAATTCTGAAACTAAATTTACTTACAAGCAACCCTAGCCTTCCTCTAGCGACTCCGTGTAGCAAATACGGGACGGATTAGTCGATCTCATTTAATCTACTCTTATAGCTTGGAAAATCCGTCAAAAAAACAGCCATGACTCTCTTTTCGAATTACTATCAATTTACAATTTTAATTTAATTCTACTTTGGAATCTCTACGCTCTTCTCGTGGTTTCGCGCGTTATTAAAAATATCGATTTTCCTTATACTAGACGCTTAACACATGGCCCCGATAGTTTAAGTGAACTTGTTAAAAATATTGCTAAATTTCTCCGAAGGACAACGCTACCTACTTGAAAGCCCTCAACTTTCGGTAATTTGTGATGACTGAAATATTTTAGTTGGCCCATCCATTCCGAGAACTAATAAATAAATGACTACGAGTCCCGGCTTTTGTTACAAAAGTTTTGGGAAAACGTTAAAACAAATAAAGTTTTGCATTTTTAGATCTTTTATTTTTGAGCCATGTATATCATATTTTTTTAAATACTATCTGGGTACATTGATGTCTAATACCTAACCCTACCATGGGGTGCGTTGATATCTTGCGTTTAGATTTTTTTCTTCTATGGATAAAACAGAGATCTCAGTTTCAGGAATACACATATAATTGTAATCGAAGACATTTATAAACTATAATTATTAAAATTAATTCCAACAAAATTTATTTATTGAAAAAGAACCCATGGGAAATTGATAGAACTTAAAATAAAAAATTCTAATATATATTTTATAGAAAAAAATAATATAAGTTGAAAAAGGTAAACAGAAAAAATTAATCTCGGACGTAAACGCCGAGTCATCTAGTCATCTAAGTATGCGGGAAGCGAAAGGGGAGAATAATAAACATTCTGGCTAGAGCGGAATAAGGAACTGATTTGAGGCATTCATTAGATATACACCAACTACGTAGCATGTAAAAACCTACTGTTCGAAGTTTATTTAATTATAACGTTTCATAGTTTTACTACATTATTTCTAACATCAGAAGTGGGATTACACCTGTGCGCTTAAAAACACCTGTGTTGTGCATGTTGTGCAAAATTAAAATAGTAATTTAAAAAAATTACTGGAGCAGTTAAGTGCAAACAAACGGATTTTCAAGTGGTGCTTGTTAGTGCTTCATATCACCTTGGTTAAGATGAAGCGGCACCAAAGAACCCAGGTAGCCGGTTAGCAAAAGAGTTTGGCGGAGGAAGACAGGGCGTTGGCAAGGCAACAGCGTCTGGATTTAGCAAGCCCGGTGCATGGCAGCGCAGCGGTCAAAAGCGGGAGCATAGGCATATAGGCCAAACAAATAAGATTTTTACTCGAAAAAAGTTCTATCCGCGAGATATTGTAAAATTGTCTAAAGGAACATAATACAAGCAAGACATCTCTCATCTCGTGAGTCAAAAACTTTTATTAGCTAACTTCCCTTTTTAAACAAATAAGTGAGGAAATCAGTTTTTTCACTTTGCAGGGAAAACCATCAATTTTAGCGAAAAGTGACTTGTTAAATTAAAATCGGTTAATAAACAAAAAAGCTATTGCAAAAAACAAGAAAAGTGCTCATTTTTAAATTTATTTATAAGTATCGCATTTATTGTTAAAATGTTATAAAACCTATGACAAGTTGAGGGTTTTGTCATACTTTAAAAGTGTGCCAAAAGTGGGCGCTGTAGGTGCAATAGTTTTCACACAATTCAATTTGTTTATAACGGAGGCTCCAAAAGTTATGAACTTTAAGCCTCTGTACAGCCGTTAATTTTCAACCAAACATGATCCTGAAAGCGTCATTGTAATCTTAAAGACGTAATTAAGCGACCTATTAAAAAATATCACCGTTTTTTTGACATTAACATTCTCAAATTGTGCATTAAAAAACCGTGCGTTTTTCGCTTATAAACAATTTGAATAACATTGTTGCTATTTATGCTATCTCACCGAAAATAGATGCAATGGATAGCTGGCAAAAAAATACAGTTTTAAAATAAAAAAAGTACCCCCTACGACCGACAGGAGCCAAGATAAGATTTTTTTTTAAATCGTAGCGCAATCGTTTATAAATATTAAAACTTGAATATTTCGCAAAATAAAGTTTACGACGTAAACTATGATTTCCCGTGAATTGCATTGAAAAATGTGGAAAATTAACGACTCACGACTCGCTAAGTAAACTGTCCGGCGGCCGGCGGCGTAGTGGTGGGGGAAGCTCGTCCAAGCGATCCCGCGGGCGAGAAAAGTTAAATGCAAAGTTCAAATAAGTGCGCGCTGTAAATTTTGCAATATCTCGGCTTCTATTCATCGTAGAAACTTATTTTTTTTAAACTGGGGTAGCTCGTCGAAAATATAACAATTGGCATATTTACGAATTCGTAGAATAGCCCTGAACCCTAGAAAAAATGTATCTTTTATACTTAATTTTATTTAATTTACAAAAATGTAACAAAAATTGTTGTTAAACGAAATATTAATTAAAATTTCAATTTCTGAATTATTTTACTATTATTAAATAAATAAATGAAACTATCGTTCATTTAAAAAGTTATTTTTTTACATATTAAGCCAAAGTAAACTTATTTTTTCAATATTTTGTTAGTTATTAATTACGATTTAAATGTAAAAAATGTAATTTTGTAGTAAATTTTAAAATTTTTAATTCGAATCGTACGCCATTGTTATCAAATTTTGACAAATATGTGTATTAGACTATGGACATTACAGAAAACTCCTTATTTAAGTTATTCCTTTCTGTTTCTTTACTAGTAAATAAAAGAAGAACAATGTAATGAGATTGAAGGTGAGCTTCCTATAAACAAACGGCACAGTTACGGCATAGTCACAGCTGTCCGCCTCCACCAAAGTTTCACTACTACGTTTTCTTAATTGCCACTTTAAAGTGACTTCTAGAAAAAAAAAAACAAATACAGGACAAGTTTTTTTGACAATATCTGAAAAGGTGCATACACGTTATTGCTGTTCTGCAATTCTATTGGGAATTAGAAAAAAATCAATTTGTTTTATGTTCAAGAAATTTACTTTTTATATGGTTCTGAATTAAATTAATGATATCAGTTTTTTTGTATTTCTTTTCATTTTTTGACATGGTTAATCGAGATTGTTACTTGTGTTTGAATACTACACGGGAATGTTGGATCCTAAATTAAGAGATAACGTAACAGGTGATATTGTTTCGTTTATTTCAGTTTCTAGTGTAGTACGTCTTGTTCATTTTTATGAAGTGTTAATGATTTGGATGAATCAGCTTCGTATTTTTTGGATGACGTACATGTAGGCAATTGGATTTTTTGCACAGTAAAATAGTTATATTAGATAGATATTGGACTATATTTTTTTATACATTTTATTAGATTTATGAAATGATTTCCTTTGGAATGAAAGCACTCATGTTGGTCGTTTAAATTTGTGCTAATTCCTTGATTACGACTTTCTCTGCATTTGGGATACCTAGTTTACTTCTACATTATGTATCCATGTGACCGAACTGGTAACGATTGTTACACAATATAACTTTTTGTACGTACGATTCCACTGGGAATCTAATGTTAGATTTACACGCTTAGCAAGTCTCGGCAAGCATCCACAAGCACAAGCGTGTGAAGGGGGTGTTTGGCTTGGCTTGCGTGAGCTTGGAGAAGCTTGTCGCCTTTCCGGTCGAGTGTTCGTTTTAGAACACACATCAAAGGGTGTTTGCAACGCATTCACACGTTGGTACGCGTTTATTATCGCTTGTGATCTTGCGGACGGACGTTTTGCTCTGTGCAAAATGAGTGGCTGGTGGAACGAGGAAACTATATCCTTTCTGGAATATATCAATGAAAAAGCCAGTAAAAGATTATAAAAAAGAAATATTAATGACTTTTATGATCCACCATCTTCTTCATTGGGTTTTTCTTGTTTTTGTTTTATTTTGCTTGTATGTATTTCAAACATATAAACCAAACGCAAACAAGTTCGGTGTCCGCCATGCTTGTCTGTCTGGAGAACACTGACATATTCACAAGCATGTAAATGACTTCCAAATGCGAGACTCATTTGTTTTAGTCTCCATTTTATTCATACAAGAAAACATTTCGGAGCAAAATTATATCATAATTTCTAAAGGCTTCGCTTATGAAATATCAACGTAGGTACTCATAAAAGTAATCTCTAAATAACCTTTTACAATTCTTACCATTAAATATTATAGAGCAATGCTACTCCATATTCTTTTACAGTTTTAATTATAGTGGGATTTAAATGATTCCTTCGTACTATTGACACTATCGGAATGTTTTAAAACTATTTTTAGATTAACAAGTAAAACATATACATAAGCAATACTGCGTTAAATAAATTCTTAGAAATGATTACTTGCATTGTAACAAATGGCGATAAAGTCAATTATATATATTTTTTATAGATTCAGTTGTGTATTACGTATTTCTGAGTTTAAGATCTTGTTTTACTGTAGACGTTGGAACTAACAATATGCTAATAATTAAGTAAGTAATTACCATAAAGTAAATAAAGCTCGTTGTTTATGTTGATAAAATCCATTTATTACCTATATTGACTTTTGTCTATGGTTTTACTATTCATTGGTTATCAGTTCTGGTTATACCTATGTACATGATAATACATGATAAGCACGAACTTGAGTAGTTATGTATTGTCATATATATATTTCTGATTTTTGCTTTTTTCGTTGACATTTTGCCATCTATGAAAAAAATTAACAATGAATGAAATAAACCGTTGGTGTCAGACGAATAAAATATGGGTTATTTTAAAAAAAATTGTTTTGTCTAACCACAAATCGCACATTGAAAAGAGATAAAAGACAATATACACATCACTATACCGGGTGGCCAAATGAAAACGAAACAGAGCCATTTTCAGGAACTGCGTCAAGATTGTAGAAAAACGCTCAGACCCGTCGATTTTAGATTAAAGGGGGACATTCTTTGCTGCTATTTTTGACTCAGCCACGTTCACCCCCAAGCAAGGATAAGCATCACCCGAAAATATTTAATACATTTTAAAATTTAAATTATGTTTAGTTCCTTACTTACTACTTAGTTTATTAAATGTTCAAACTGATGACCGCCCGCTTCCATACAAGAATAAAGATTTTGTTCGAAACGTTCGCGCACATTCCGAAGTATTTTCGGAGTGATTTGACAGCATTCGTCAACGATTCTTTGAAACAAATCTTCCAGCGACGCTGGCTGTGTTTTATAGATTTTACTTTTTAGGTATCCCCACAAATAAAAATTAAGGGGCGATAAATCCGGGGATTGTGGAGGCCAGTGAATGCTGCCTCTTCTCCCAATCTAATTCCGTAGAAAACGTTGCTCCAAATACTGACGGACAATTAACGCATAATGCGGAGGAGCACCGTCCTGTTGAAAAATCAAATGATCTTCATCATACTCTGGAACATTTTCAATAATATCAGTCAAGACAGGGTCAATTGCAATAATTGTAAATACATTTGACCAGTCAAATTACCAAGTAGAAAAAAAGGACCCACCAGCCGATCACCGAAAATTCCAGCCCATACATTTAATTTTTCCGGTTGCTGTGTGTGTGTATGCACCTCGTGAAAAACTCTTGGGAGAAAAGAAAAAAACTGCATTCATCAGAAAAACAGATGTTAAAAAGGAACTGTGGATCGTTCCATGCTCGCTCACTCATTATTTTAAAAATTGCAAACGGCGGTCATAATCATCCTCATGAAGTTCCTGGACTAAATGTATTTTGTATGAATGGAATTTATTCTTCTTCAAAATGGTTTGTATGCTAGTTCGATT